>NC_057813.1:465003969-465030506 GCF_018294505.1 Triticum aestivum
AACCACCTTAGCAAGCTATCGGTTTCCAACACACGTTCAATCTTTCTCTCCATGTTTTGATATCTAAGTCTCTCAACTACACAACTCCTTTTTCCACTCCTGTTACCAAATGTATTTACCTCACACACCCGCCATTGCACCCCATGCCGAGCTCTCTCTCTCTCTCCCCCTCCCCCTCTCACCCTCTCGCGCTAAATACATGCATTGCCTATCTAGCCCCCCCAACCTCTCGTGTGCACGAACACACGTTGTATATCTAGGTCACTCCCTCGAGACTGTCTCACTCTTTCTTCCGCACGGCGGGCCACACTCTCTGAATCTCACTCTCTTTATCTGAGTCTTGTTTAACCTCGTTTTCTTTCACACACAACTGATATATCTCCCTGTTTGGGCCTCGATCGACACACTCTATACTCTCTCATGCAGATTGTCTATCTAGGTTAGTCCATCCAAGCCGCCGCCACTCTTTGGACCTCATGGTGGGCCACGCTCACTCAATCTCTCTCTCTGTGTGTGTGTCTGTGTGTGTGTGTGTGTGTGTCTCGATTTACCCCGCTCTTTCTCGGACAAAAACAATATATCACCATGTTTGAGCCCAATTCGACCTATTCACATTGTATACTCTCTCACGCACATTGTCTATCTAGGTCACTCTCTCCAACCCGTCTCACTCTTTCGATCGCACGGCGACCCTATGTGATCGGTGACCTTGCTTCCTCCCACACACAAAATATATCTACATGTCTTTGACTGGGTCATCTCTCAAGCTCTATCTCACAGCCCTCACCCTTACCAAAAGCTCAATCGGACAATATCTCTCCGGAGCATATATATTTGTTCAATGAATGTCGGACCACACTCACTTTGTCTCTCTATCTATATGTCTCTCGATTGACCTCGCTTTCTCATACCGTATCTTTCCATGCGTTGAAGCTACCACCTCTCCATCCCTCGCAAAGCCGGAGCTATTTACATTGCAAGGGGCACTCCAACCTTGGATTAATTTGTGTAGGCATTTATTCCGGTCGGTTTAGATTATATTTTGATAGCATTTGGCCCACAACTACTCCAAACGCCGTTGCAACCCACGCAACTCCCCTAGTTGATTTCCCTCTGGCTCGGTCATCGCTCTCTCGCACGTCCTTTCTCATCTTCAACGTTGCACCATGGTATTATTGGAAAAACTATGTTGTTCTCTTTAATTATTATAAATAAGCTACAAAACTACACACCGATAGTTCACTTGGAATGGAACAAATTTCGACCCACAAATTAAAGTGCTACAAACTACACACCAAGGGGCCCACATGTCATGAAACAAATTTGGACCCATATACAAATTAAAAAATAAAGGACGAGGATCGAACATGCGACCGGGCCTTCAAGCCGCACGTCAATAGGCAACATACGTAGAATAGCAATGTTTGTTGTACCCCCTTTGTTCACATAATGTTTTTATATTACCACAGCCTAATTAATGGATAACATGTAATATTATTTTTAGTACTATTCGCCTTCACTTACTGGTGGGTTCCATGTGTGCTCTCTCTCTCTCCTCCCCTTCTGCGTTCAGACGCACGGGCAAACAGGAAGAAGTCGCGGGCGATGTTGCCGTTGACCATATCTGGACGCGTTCACAACTCACAAGTCACAGCACCAGTTTCACGTACTAGCAGCAATAGTCAGTGTGTACGTGCAATGCATGTTAATTTGGAAGTATATTAAGTGCATGCGGATATTAACTATACTAGGATATTATTTGCGTGTTGTCATGTGATTAGCACTATTTTTGGCATGAAATTAACTGCACGCTAAACATGTTGAGCGCTCGACATTGAAGCAGTCTAGGTCGTTGGATGACAACGAATACATGTGGATTGATGACGTTTTATATTTAATTTGATACGGCTCTAGCAGAACATTCAATCGATCAAACCATACATTTCGTTCAGTCTGACTCCGACTTTAAATTATACGACGATCGATATAAAATAAATGGAAATGATAAACATTCCGATTTTAAGCATGGCAATCCGAACGTTTTTCATGGCAAGCGTCTCACGGTGGGAAGCGGCTCCTCTGCCGTGCTCTGTGTGTCGTCGGACCACTGACCGACGGCGACGGCGGCGTCTTGCGCCATTGTTGGCGTACTCCTGGACGTTGGCCTAGCTTCAAGGAAGGCCAAAATGTTCTGGACTTCGGAGCGAGTCAACTGGCGGGAGGAGGCGACTAGCGTTGGTGCAAGGAAGCGGTCGACAGCGGCCATCCATGCCATTGAGGGGGGCACTGGCACCCGCGCGGGGATAGGCACTGTCAACGGCGCGGCGGAGACGTTCGTGTGCATGGGCACCGGCATGGGAGCGCACGTTAGTGCACGCGCAGGCGCATGCGCTGGCAGGTGCACGGGCACCGGCACGGGCATGCGCGTCAGTGCACGCGCAGGCGCATGCGCTGGCAGGTGCACGGGCGCGTGAAAGTCGGCGGGGACCTCGTGGAACCCCGCGGCATCAAGCTGGGCAACAATGTGCGGCTCCCAGCCCATCAATGCCACGGGGATGGGCGTTGGTGCAGTCGGGGCGACGGGAGCCAGAACGGGAGCGGGGACAGGCGCGGCGTCTTCCCGCAAGGCCAGTTCAAGCTCGTCCCAAAGCGCCTTATGTTCTTGAGACTCCGGCTGGGTGTCTTCCTCATGAAACTGGAACACTAAGGGCAGACCATCGTGATGCGGCATGGCGTACATTTAGGTCAGGCTAGTTGGAGGTAGACGACAGGAGAATTGGAGAGGAAGAGAGAGGATTGTAGCGATACCGGGTAGTGCGGGGTTGATTTTAAACTGCGGCACCGGGGACATTAAAAGTGGGAGCAGTTGGGACAACGGTGGGCGGCAGAGCGTGGTCAAAGGGCTCGCCTCCCGGTGAGTCTGCACAGCGGTCTGCTCGCACGCCTCCCTGACAGCCGGCGCAGCGGTCTGCTCGCACGCCTCCCGTCGACTCACACGCTTGCTGGGACGGCACGTGCCGATGAGAAGCGGGGACTCGTGGCGGCACGTAAACGCCCACGGTTTCAATAGTGAAAGCGTTCGCCTTAACGTGACAGGTCTTTTCCCTCAAGTACTAGGCACGAACAAAAAAAGTACTAGGCACGAACAAACGGGCTCAATTCTGTGCTCATCCTGGTGTAGTAGTAGTAGTACTAGGCAATGCAGTTGACGGGTGACATTGACGAGCGGCGACCGAGGGAATTGAACCGTGCTCGGCACGGTAGGTAACGTTGTCTAGTTACTAAAGCATCCCGCCGTTGTTCATTGGTAGTCATTATGGACCGGGGACATGAGGGGAATTTCCTAGGGCTGGAATTCTGGCCGCCAGATATTTCGACTTGAAACGCTGAGGCTCGACTGGTTGGGGTTGCCTAATGTGCGTACCACGCACGCCACCGAAGGACACGAGCCCGTTTTTTTAGGATCAACACGAGCCAAGGTCTGGCTGGTACGCCGTTGGGTCCTACCATTTGAGAATACGAAAGGAACCTTTTAAATTGCCGAATGAATCTATGTGTATTACAATACCCGTATTTTCCTTGCAAATACTAATCTCAATCTGGTAATTGATTTATGACGAGCCGTTGAATTAGAGTGAATTTGTGATATAGTGATCTCAACGTGGATTTCACATTTCATGGTATCCCTAGTAAGTTTTCCAATGCAAATTCAAATTTAAAAGATGAACAATATGGAGCTGAGAAAACTTTGTAGTATGTATCAAGCATATGACCACACACACGCACGAACACGACAACAATCCAATAAATATAGTGCATCTATTTTTCCAACCCATGCATGTATGACACGAGTTCAAAAATACTCCTTCTATTCCTAAATATTAGTCTTTTAGAGAGTTCAACAAGTGACTACATACGGAGCAAAATGAGTGAATCTAGACTCTAAAATATGTCTATATACATCCGTATGTGCCAGTCCATTTGAAGTCTCTAAAAAGACTAATATTTAGGAACGAAGGGAGTAAAATGTAAGACATCCATGGTCCTCAGTTCAATAGTTAAAATGAACATGAAACTGAAACATGAATATTAAGTCTAGTACTACAGTACATTCAAATGTTGTGTTTAGGCGGAGCTATGATTGTCGGGGGTCAATCCCTCGACCTTAGATAAAACTGTGGAGCTTTGTTTAGGGTTGTTTAGATTATATTTGTTCCCACCCTCCCAACCACCGATTGGTTGTGCACCCCCCACCCCTCCTCCCGGGGAGAATTTCATGTGCCCCCATACCTTACATGCTATATGCCGATACGAGTTGCTTGGAGCTTGTAGATCTGAGATATAGCAGCTCACAAGATGTGTCTTAATTTTTTTGCAGGAAACCTTGATGAGTTTTAGAATTGCACACAATTTGTACAAAAACTACTTAGATGCCCTTTGATCCCATATCCAACGACCTCGAAGCTCGTATCACCGTAGCATCTAAGATGAAGGAGGACATCATATTCTCCTGTATGTAAGAATATCATGTGCCACCACACCTTAGATGCTTTGGTGATACAAGCTCTTCGGAGGCGTTGGATTTGTGACCCAACACCTCCTCGGTGGTTCGAATGGTTTTTTGCAGAAAAGCCCCAAAAGAGTTCGGCCACTGCTTACAAGCACAAAGACTGCTCAGATGCCATTGGATCTCAGATCAAACGACCTCCAAGCTCGTATCACCGTAGCATCCAAGCTGCGATAGCACCTTATGTTTTCTCACACGGGAGAGTATGAGGTGCTCCCGCACCATAGATTCTATGGTGATACGAGTTCACTGAGATCTAACGGCCCACAGTAGGACGTTTGAATGTTTTTGCAATATACGGTTGATAGAGTTTGGGAAATGCGCAGAAAGTACAAGTACTATGCATGTGCCATCTGATCACTGATCATACGACCTAGATGCTCGTATCACCGTAGCGGGTAATTAAGCTACGGGGAGCACCTAATATTAGCACCGCGGAGCCGTTGGATCGAAGATGCAGCGGCACACACGAGGCCTGAATGTTTTATTTGCAAAAAAAACTTTGGAGAGTTTGGAAATTGCGCATAATTACAAAGACTACTCACAAGCCATTGGATCTCACTTCCAACGGTGTAAAAACTCGTATCACCATAGTATCTAAGCTGCGGGGTGGATGTGATATTCTATGCCATTGTCATATTTGTTCGTAAACTTGCAAAATACGTGTAACTCGTGTCGTTACTTGTCTAACCGTGCAAAGTGTTTGTTCAAAAAAAACATCCTACACTGAAATATCGGAACAACCCACGGGGGTCCCACTTGTCATTAATCAAATTTGGACCTAAAACTAACAAATCTGAAAGATGAGATTCGAACTGGCAACCTGGACTACAAAGCGTAAGTCGATAGCCTGAAAGAACGAACGGTTGTTGGCTTTGTCCCATAACTTGATTTTATACAGTACTTGCATTGAGTAGAGTAGAGGGAGTGCCTCGTCAACACGTGCATGACCGTTGTCTCACTTACGGGTGGTCCCAGGTCTGCGATCTCAATCTCTCTTCTCTCCATCGTCTAACCTTTGCACGGGCACACACGAAGAGCGGCGCTAGCTTGCCGTGGTGTTATTACAACTAAAAAAAGCTTGGAAAATAGAATAATCGCCTAGAACAAGAGACGTTGCGGCTGGTCGAGACGGAGCTAACCGTGCCACGTTTGCATGATGAAGCTGTGTGGCTAGTGGGGTGTTTTCGACCGACTGGCTGGGTCCCGAGGTTGAACCATAGGTACTATGTCTGATACAGTATATTTTTACATGCACATTTTTCCTCCGTGCCGAGACGTGGCACACCCTACCGCGCGGTTTCGGGGTCCTCCCGGGTGGTGCACGCATATATTCTTCCTAATGTGGGACGCCCTACCGCGCGTTTTCTGGGTCCTCCTCGGTCGTAGCGCCGAAGCAAGTAAATGAGTCGTCAAATCACAAAAGACCACATTTCCCGCCGAGTACATCAGTGAAGCACGGTGGCAAGCTAGATGGGCTAGTTCGACCGATTAGCTAGGCCGCCGCCACATTTGTTTTTTCACCCCCTTTTTATCTACTTGCCGGCAGGTAAATTTAAATATCCACCGCGGCATTGCTCTGGTGTTTGGGCGCGGCAGGATTTTAAATTTTTTGATTGACGGGAGCAGGTGCGGCAGGAATTTAAATTTTTTGATTGACGGGAGCAGGCGCGGTAGCAATTAGTCACGATGACTCCGCCTGTAAAAACCCACTGCTCCCTGATGTGAGAAGTCGTCGACTGGTGTTTTACCGTGGTGAAAACCAAAAGATTCCCCGCTCCTCGGCTGGCTCCCTCCGCCTTCTCGTAGATTGCATTGCCTTTCAGCCGTTTTGCCCCCTTTGCTTCCTCTCCCCATTGCTTCTACCTGGTGCCATGGCGGCGCAGCAGATCACATAGTCCGAGGTGAGGCGCCTGACACAGGAGCTCCATGCCAAGGATGCGGAGCTCAGGGCCAAGGACGTGGAGCTCCGTGAGCTCAAGGAGGAGAGGAGTGCCATGCTCCTCCGTTATGTGCGGGAGTTCATAGATCTTCAAAAGCGGTAGGCGTCCACCACAAAGATGCTCGAGGCATCGGCTTTGTTGCTGCAGAAAGCGGGAGATACGATAGGCCGTCAGGGGAGCCGGCTGGAGCGCGAGTGGGCCGATCGTGACGAGGTCCAGGATCGCCTCAGCCACTTGGTGAACCAAGTTGCCATGCATGTGTTGTGGCTGCGCGATGCCTACCGTCGTGCCAGCGCGATGATGCCGGCCGTCGGGCTAAAACCGTTCGACCACCCGGTCGACTTCAACGAGCTGCGGATTCCTGACCTGGTCTCCTTCTTCACCTATATCTCCGAGGAGCTGAGCCATCTCCGCACGATGGTGGGGGATGAGCTAGACAAGGAGGGGTTGCGCGCTGCCATCGCCGTTGCCGGGCAAATCCTTTCAGGGCTCCGTCACCAGAATCCATTCGTGCCATTGGACACCATCTTTGACGAGCTGGCTCCCATCAACCGGGAGCGGGCTCTGCGGGCGGTTGCACCCTGCATCACCAACATTGTGCGCCTCGAGAAGCAGAGGGACTTCGGTGGTGTTTAGGCGCCCTCTGCATGGGCACACTACTAGAAAAACCCCTACTAATGGCGCACCTAATATGGCCATTAATGGCGCATCTGTGGTGCGCCATTAACAGCACGCCATTAGTAATTTTTACTAATGGCGCACCACCTGGTGCGCCATTAGTATCTGGTATACTAATGGCGCACCGCGGGTGCGCCATTAGTATAGGCCAGCGTGCGCCATTAGTATGCCTCCCAGGGGCCATGTATACCCAGGTGCTTTGGCATACTAATGGCGCACCACCACTGGATGCGCCATTAGTAACCGCGGCATACTAATGGCGCACTACCCAGTGATGCGCCATTAGTATGCACTGTCATACTAATGGCGCACTGTCCTGTGATGCGCCATTAGTATGAATATTAGGTTTTTTTTATCTTTTTATTTTCTGTTTTTTGCACAGGTTACAAAATGTATAGTTTGACAAAATATAGACAACACACATCAACAACAGATTCATCAAATACAATATAAGATTAGTCTTTAAATACAATTCATCATATTAGTCTCCGAATACAATTCATCATATTAGTCTCCGAATTAAAAAGACCGAACAAAGATAGAACATTATATTACAAGTCTCGAGACCACGAGTAGCGAGTTTGTCTTCACATTACAAGTCGATATCGATCATCTAAACTACCATCACATAGAAGAGAGCTGCGGTCATCACGATGAGCATCATCACGATGAAACTCGTCTTCATCCGGTTCCTCCAACGCTCCCTCCCCTCTCCCGCTAGATAGCGGGCGTATCTAGATTCGGCCTCGGCCCTAGTGGTGTACCCTTTGTAACTGTTACCGCTGAATCGGTGAACCTGTCTCCGACACTCCTCCCAGTCATCGTAGACTCCGGGAACCTTACCCTTGTACACGACATACGTCGGCATCGCTATGCACTAGCCAAACGAAACGTTAGTACCAATTCACAGACAATACATAAGCAATATATAATTATGCAACAGAACAATCGGAAGAGAAAAGGAAGACATTAATAGCATCGATTACATCTAAGTTGAACGACTCTCGAAACCAAAGAGACATACTACAAGTTCATTAAAGTTTAATTACAACATGAGCCAATCGATGTTTCAGAACTAGACAACTCGACTCAAGGGACCGGAGCGTGGATGAAGCCGCCGTCTATCGTGGGAGTCATGAAAGAACGAGCGTTGTCATCCTGCATTTGTAGCATTGTGTCGATGTCACTGTTGGACGGTTGATTTCTGAGGTAGAACTGCCCCGAGGTACGAAGGACATCTTGATGGATGATTTCCGCAAACTCCGACTGGATGCGAAAGAATTCTTGTCGGAGGTCCGCGTCCTGGATTGCCGACACGCTCGCGGCCCAATCTTTGAGTTTACTCGGTAGCAGAAGTTGATGATGGTCCCGTACGATCGCCCGCATGTGATGGATGGCCTAGTAGGCACCCTTCTGACCGCCAGGCGGCTGCTTGACGCAGCAGAACGTCGTATTGTGGGAGAACACGTGCTTGTCGTACTTACGAATAGGCCTGGTGAAGGTGCCTCCAGATTGGGCGTAGCCGGGGAGAACATCATCAAGAACCTTCTTGACATTTGTGTAGTCTACGTTCGACTGACGGTCCGGGTCGAAATACGTGGCCATGGAATGTTTGGGGCTTAGGAGGATGAGCGTGCAACGTGTGTCACTGCAGAAAACACGGAATGTTAAAAGAAAAACGATCGAAAAGTAAGAATTCATATGTTACGGGCCGGTTGAGGGGAGGACTTACTCGGGAAAGTAAGGCACGAGGAAGTTATCCTTATCTTGGTTTGCCAGAATGACGCCTTCGAGGTAAGAACTCGCGACTTGCCGGTCCCCAGCGCTGCCCAAGATCTTGGCACGCATGTAGAAGGGGTCGACTATCACGATGTCCGGGGTCTTGTCGTGAATGATCCGCATCTCCATACTCAGCGAAAATAGCCGAACGAAGGTGTAGTGCAGCGGATGAAGGTTCAACATAGCGTGGATGTCATCAAAACGCAGGACGATCGTACGCCCGATGGAGTTATCCACAAAGCCCTTCCCCTCTGGCACCTTGGCCGCGAAAACCGGGTATGCCACATCCTTCTCCCTGAGACGCCGCTTCTCCAAAGCAAGAACACTGTCATGCAGACTCCGCATAGCACCGGTTGGAGCATTGAGCATATTTGTCGGTAGCATCGCCCTACCCACCACATGCACCCTCCTCGAGATATCCTGCGGTGAAGGTGGCCCGTCCTGAGCACGGATCGTACTCGGTGCCGGCTGGCTCGCACCCTTCTTAGTCTTTCTTTTGCGTGCCTTCTTCTTCTCCTGTAATGGGACCGAGTTCTGCTCACAGACCGCCTTCTTGAGTGTGTTGGGGCTGATAATATTTCGCACCTCGCCTATCTGAGGCTCGGTGAAGTCGGCAGCTGGAGGCGTCTCCTGAGAGCTGAACGCCAGACGGCGCCTGTTGCAACTTGGATTCTCTGTGGTACGAGCTAGATCGCACACGTCTTTTCTTGGGTTTGGTTCTTGAGAAGGAGGCCCCATGAAGTCGCCATCGTACCCATGCTCGGCAAAGTACTGATCGACGTTGCCAAATGTATCATCATCGTCGTCGTCGTCGTCGTTCTGATCCTGTGCCATATGCATGTTTGGATCCAGTGGCATAGGGATGTCCGGCACCGTTACGGCGGTCTTGCCATGGGGCCGACTTGGCGCCGGCACGACTGGCGGTGTTGTCTTTGGGGTGGTGTCCCCCGCCCCCAAACGAATCTGGCTCTTCAGCCAAAGCAGGGGCCAGCTCAGGCAGGCGCTGAGGGTCATCACGTCTTCATCGTCGGCCCCGATGGGTCGAATCGGAGGTAACAAGTCGTCGCAGCCTGGCAGCACCCGAACCAGTTGAACCCTAAACAAGTTGGGTGGCATCTGGGTATCGTGGAACAAGGGGTTGCCCGGTTGAACGATTTTGCCCTTGGCGACATCGACCAACTCGTTGTTCACGAAGTGGAGGAGAGTGCACGGAACGTCGGCGGCGCCCTGCGAAAACATGTAGGGCGTCAGGGATGCCCAGTCAAAGGCAAGGAGATGAAGTCCTCGGTCGAGAGAGGCTTAATTAGTTACCGTGATGATGGCGTCGAGCTCGGCTAATGTC
This sequence comes from Triticum aestivum, assembly GCF_018294505.1. NCBI lineage: Eukaryota > Viridiplantae > Streptophyta > Magnoliopsida > Poales > Poaceae > Triticum > Triticum aestivum. The sequence goes on from NC_057813.1 coordinate 465,014,279, forward strand.
GAGGCACCGCCAACGGCGGGCGTGCAGTTGACGGAGCGGCCGCTTGCTGAAGAGGTGCCGGCCGGCGTACACCCGGGTGCATTAAGCTCCCGTGCCGGCGTCGGAGACACCAATGCCGCCTCCGCCGGAGGCACCAATGGCCCCGCCATCGCATTATGCGAGTTGCTGGCCGTGAAGCTAGGAATCAGGGGTGGCCCCTGTTGGCCGCCCGCAATCCACGCACTCAACCCCGAGATCAAGGTAGGCACAAGGGCGGTGATCGTCACTCCGAGTCGTTGTTCCACTTGCTCTTGGACAATCTCCGGAATCCGCGCCACCTGTGCCTTGAGTTCTTGAACCTCTCGCACCTGGCTTTCCGAGCTGGTCTTTTTCTCCTTCCGCACACAAGCGGTATAGTATGACCCCCATTTTGTCGACAAGCCTTTGCCGGCCACACGACCAGCTGACGTCGGCTTACTGAGCTTATCCTTGTTCTTCATTACATTCAATCCCCTATTTAGAGTGGTGTCCCAAGGGTTGCTCTTAGTCGACCCCGCGCTACTGCTTTCAGTCGCCTGTGGAAGGAATGTGAACCATTTAGAAATTTGGCTTCATTAATTAGAATGCAACCATATGGAGCTAATTACACGGGGGTGTATTCCTTACCAGAACAAGCTCAAGCTGCCTGGTCTTCGGATCCGTGGTAAGCTCCTTTGTTTTCGGGTCCTTCTTGTACCGGGCCCTAACAAAGTTCCTGGTCTGCTTGTCACCGTATTTATCGAAGAGGGGCGGTAGGCCTTGCTCGGCATGGTCCGCCTCCTCCTTGTCCCATATAGGCTCCGCCACTCTGTAACCGCCGGGACCGAGTGTGTGTTCCCCTATGTTCAGCTCCCGCATTTGTTTCCCCCACTCACTTGATTGGGAGCTTGCGGTGCTCGAGCAATTGATCTTGAAGTCGTTGTAGTCATCTTCGGTGATCGAAGGATTTTTCTCCTTGATCTTCTGATAACTCTCACCTTTCTCGATCATTCTCTTCACATTGCTTTTCCAAGTAGACAGGGCCTTGCTCATCTTCATGAGGGCAGCATTGTTCACTTTATTCCCTTTGAGGCTTGTGTTTTAAAATTCAGCGGGGAACTTGTATCGTTCGTGCAGCTTCGTGAAGAGGAGGTGGCGCAAATTCCCTCGGTCAGGATGCCTCAGGTTCTCGGTGTTGATCGAGACGGTGCTCCGGACAATGCACCCGAGCTGAAGCGAGTACCCCTTGACTATTCGTTCGGGCGCCGTTGGATTCCCGTTGGAGTCCACTTCAGTAACTTCCTCCTTGAGGGTGCGGAGCACGATCGGGCGCCGGTCCTTCCGTTGCCTCTTCGGTTGGCTGCCATCTGTGTGTGCGCCGCCATCATCAGTGGTGGCATCCTCGGCAGCACCATCAGTGGTGGCATCAGTGTGGTCATCCTCGGCGGCACCATCTGTGGTATTAGGATCGGTGGGGAAGGCGGCGTCCTCATAGAAGTGAGGTTGTTCCTCCATCTCCTGGGACAGCTCCCAGAATGCCTTGCCGCCCGAACCCCTGGCCTCATCGTTGTGGGCCATGTTTCTCTCTAAATAGAAACAAAGTTTGGTTAAAAAGTTGGTTATTGTCAAGGAACAAGATCTCTAAGTTGACCAAATAACCTAATTCTCGAGGAATGTCGCCAAAAAGTTGGTTATTGTCAAGGAACAATTGAGAGATGTTTGTGATATTGCCTAGGTGTTTTGGGATAGAACCTGTTAGTGTGTTGTTGCTAAGGTCCAAGTCCACGTTCTCAGGGTAACCTAGTTCTTGAGGGGTGTGTCTAGAAAGTTGGTTGCTGCAAAGATACAAGGTTGTGAGTTTGGTCAAATTGCCTATGATGTTTGTGATATTGCCTTGGATCTTGAAGGCACTGTTGCATGATAATCCAACCACTAAAGAATAAGAATACTATTTTTGTTCATAGGCAACACTTTTTGTTCTTGTTTTTGTGGTCGAATTGATGTTGAGCTAAAGGGTCAGGACAACTGGAAAAGGGGGTCGACGGGTCGAGAGGACACACCGCATGCTCGTATTCAGCTGCCCGGTACGTTATTTCTTGACTCAACACCACGTGAAATGACGAGACATTTTCTATGAGTATACTACTAAAGTTTAGCTCGATATGACCCCAAGACACATTATTGAGACAAGAAAGAGCATAATACATTTGTCAAACCATTCCGCGGTTATTGGTTGCGAGCTGAATAAGATGTATACAACCAAGGATATCCATCAGTCCGCTACCCGCACAGACATGTCTATCCGATCCATTTTCATGTAACAATTTTTTGTGTCGCTTCCCTTTGTTGCAATTGTGACCGGGCAAACTGTTACTTGTCGATCAATGCCACACGAGAAACATTATCAAGACCAAAAGCAGCACGATATATACTATTCTCAATTATTGTTTGCCCGCCGAATACAAGGTCCTATACTACAACCAAAGTCCAAAGACAACCAGAAGGCGTTTTTAATGGTAAATAGCATCATTAATAGTTTTATTATAACATTACTAGTTGCAACAAGTGACGGTTAAATAAATAGAAAAAGTATGAGTATTCTCAAACCAGTTGCTTGCCGGCGCAAGTATGCTCTACGCGTTTGCAACAGAGCAGAGTAATCAACGTTGTAGACTAGGCTCAAAGACATCTTGGCCATTAATTAATTAATCACATATGTAAGCAAGCAAGCAATCAACATTGTACTCCTTCGTAGGAGTAATTCTTATTCTACTGTACACTAACAGCAGGAGCAGTACAAGTATGAAGCAACAAAATAGTATTATATGGACAAAAAATACTAAACTAATCCAACCACTAAAGCAAATTAATTTTTATTTCGGTTGAGAATCGGGCACCTTCTAGGTCAAGAAAATTGGGCATGACCTTTGCTAATTTTCTTGACCTTGGAGTGCCCCATTTCTCAACCGAAACGGAAATTAATCAATGTTTCCGGAGAAAGGGGTCATTTTAGAAGATCACAAGTAGCAGCAGCATCACTTGACAAAATCACAACTAGCAGCAGCTCGCAGATAGCAGCAGCAGCATGCATGCACTGGTCCATGGCACAAAGTCCATGACCCAGAACAGAGCACTTTACTAAAAATGAAGAAGAAAAAAGGCATGCATGCACTGGTTGTAGCAAATCGTCATTTCTGAATCAAAACAACAATTAGGACAGGGAAATTATGACACACTTCTGAAGAAAAAATGATTTGTGTAATCTGGTTGGTACTCTTACAGTTGCATAAATGATTTTTGCATGCCTACACATCATGGTGCATGGTCTAGCACTGCAAACTCAGTCCTCAGGATTACTGCCTTTGTAAACATGATGTTTTGCTCTTGCCCTAGCTTTGTTATGTCTAGTGGAATGGAGATGAAAATGATGAAATGTGACAGGTACTTATGATGAGGCTTTTACATGGGTACTCATGGTGCAGCTTTGTTTAGTTGTGCCGAGAAGCTGGTCATCGTACGTCTTCTTAATAAAGGTTTTGTGCTCTACCACCCAAGGATCGACCACGTCTATGTGTTGTAGCGCGACTAGGTTTGCTCTTTCAAAGTCGGTGAGTCGACCCTCGAAGTCGACATGCATTTCGCGGCGACCCTCACGGTGACCCCATCCAGCGAGCCTGCCGAGGTGCCTGTTGACAGGCAGACCAACGGGGTTCTCGATGCCTAGATAATTCGTGCAGTAGGAGATGCACTCTTCGGTCAGAAAGCCCCTGGCTATGCTTCCTTCTGGACGTGACATGTTGCGAACGTATCGTTTGATGACACCATTCATCCTTTCGAACGGCATCATGTTGTGCAGGAACGTCGGCCCGAGTTGGATGATATCCTCCACTATATGGACCAGCAGATGCACCATAACGTCGAAGAATGCGGGCGGGAAGTACATCTCAAGCTCACATAGTATCACCACGATCTCTTCCTGTAGCCTTCTGAGTTGCCTCACGCCAATCGACTTCCGAGAGATGACGTCGAAGAAGTTGCATAGGACAAATAGCGTTTCACGGACGTGCACGTCCATGATCCCACGGATTGCAACTGGAAGTATCTGCGTTATCAGCACGTGACAGTCGTGAGACTTCATCCCGTTGAACTTCTGCTTCGCTGGGTCTAGGTATCTGCTTATCTTCCCCGCATAACCGTAAGGAAGTTTTACTCCTAGGAGGCAGGTGAAAAACTGCTCGATCTCCTCCTGACTTAGAGTGAAGCACGCGGGAGGGTAGTCATTTCCGGTCTTCTTGGCCTTTTTGCCTTTGCGACGACTTTCTGTGTCCTGCTTCGCCTCATCATCATCATCATCATCATCATCATCATCATCATCATCATCATCATCATCATCATCATATATAGCGTGAAGCTCCTGCCTGATGCCCATTGATTTCAAGTCTGCCCTTGCTTTCGGCCCATCTTTGGTCCTCTCTGGCATGTTGAGCAGGGTACCAAGCAGACTCTCGCACACGTTCTTCGTGATATGCATGACATCAAGGTTGTGAGGCACACGGTGGATCTTCCAGTACGACAAGTCCCAGAAAACAGACCTCGTTTTCCATACCTTCAGCAGCGGCTCTGGCGCCTTTCGCTTCTTTCCCGGCTCTGGCGCCTTTTGCTTCTTTCCCGGCAGTGGGCAGTCTTTCCAATTTTTCAACAGCTTGTCTATTTCCTCGCCGCTCCTCGTACACGGGCGTTTTCGGGGTTCGGTTTCACCATCGAACAGATCCTTGCGTTTCCTCCACGGGTCATCGTCGCGAAGCCACCTTCGATGTCCCATGAACACGGTTTTCGAAGACCCGGGATCTCTATCTAGCTGGTGATACGTTGTGTCATCCATGCACCTTACGCATCCAGAAAATCCGTGGACTACCTGCCCCGCAAGATATCCGTAACCGAGATAGTCGTGCACCGTCGTGAGCAGTGCGGCTCTCATAGGGAAATATTCTTTCTCTGCGGCGTCCCACGTATTGGCTGGCGTTTTCCACAGCGTGTCAAGCTCCTCTTTCAGCAGCCCCAGATACAGATTGATGTCGTTCCCTGGTTGTTTCGGCCCTTCAATTAGCATACTCATGTGAATGTACTTCCTCTTCATGCACAACCAGGGGGGAAGGTTGTACATCCACACAAACACAGGCCAGGCTGCCAAACGGATTGACTCCATTGGTGCTCGCGCCCAGCACGATGTTCCTTGGATTGTTCCCAAATTCTGGGTATTCGAAGTTCAATGCTTGCCACTGGCTCGCATCCTTAGGGTGACTCAGCATCTTGTCTTTTTTATCTATCTCCAGATCATTTGCGTCATCTTCTCGCTTCTTCTCCTCCCTATCCGCGTGCCAACGCAGGAGCTTTGCTACCTTAGGATCCGCGAAATACCGCTGCAGACGAGGAGTGACCGGAAAGTACCACACCACTTTTCGAGGAGCTTTCTTCCTCTTCTTGTATCGAGTGACACCGCACACCGGACATATTGTAGACTCCGCGTGCTCGTCCTGATAAATGATGCAATTGTTCATGCACACATGGTATTTCACGTGCGGTAAATCCAGAGGACACACGATTTTCTTTGCCTCCTCCAAACTGGTCGGGCACTTGTTCCCCTTGGGAAGACGTTCGTGCCAGAATGACATGTTCTCGTCGAAGCATGCGTCGGTCATTTTGTGTTTTACCTTCATCTCCAGAGCCATGAGCGTTACTTTCAGGCGGGTATCCTCGGGCCTGCATCCTTCATACAACGGAGTAACCGCGTCTAACTCAAGTTGATCCATCTTGGCTTTCTCTCGGGCGGCAGCTCTTGCGTTATCCGTCTGCTTGAGAAGCGGCTCTTGAATATGAGGGTCCTGCACCCAGCCCATCGATGGTCCAACGTCGTCTGCTCCGCCGGCATCATCATCATGTCCTGCATCTTCTACATGATGACTGTGTACAGCATCACCGTCGTGATCATCTCCTGGGGATTCTTCGTCTTCTCGCCCCCCCGAGCCGCGGTGGTTGTCTTGCTGCCCTTCCTCATTTCTTGCCCGGCCCCCATGAACGACTTCGTAGTCATCTTCATCACCTTGCCACCGATAGCCATCCATGAAACCACGCAAGAGCAGGTGGTCCCGCACCTGCCCGGAATCCGGGTCCGCAATAAGGCTATTCAGCTTGCATCTTCGACACGGACATCTTATCTCCGTCTCGTTCTTTTGAAGCATCTCGGCCTTCGCGGACCTCAAAAACCTATTCACGATGCCTTCGGTCATCGTGTGGACCATGGTCGCCTGCGGGGTAGAGCAAAACGATATTTTAGAACCAAGAAAAAATTTGGCATGACTTTCCCTAAAAATAGGACCAAAAAGAATGCTTAATGCCAAAATTCTCGCCGAAACGGAAATGAATCAACATTCCGGCAAAATATTGGCAACTATCGCATTTCAAATACCGGTACACCTCCAAACACAAACACATATGCAACACCACAAACATATGCAACACCACGAACATACATAGATCTAGCTAGGCCATAAAAAGTGCATGTGCACATTGTTTGTAGGGAGAACAACATAAATATAGCTTCCCCCCTTACTTACCTAGCAAAACAAGGTAACTTAACCACTTAATTTGAATGAATCTATGGTGGAAATGAGGTGAAAAAGAGGAGGCACCCGAGACAAGGAGGAGGCGGTGGAGAGAATGAAGTGGGGAAAAAGTGAGTGTGGGAGGAGAGGCTGTCCAAAATATCTTGTTGCTGCCCACTTACTAATGGCGCACCAGCAACAAATGCGCCATTAGTAATCCAGGTTACTAATGGCGCACCCCCTGGCGGTGCGCCATTAGAACTTTTGCAAAAAAAGGAATAAAAGCAATAATAAAAAAATAACATTAGTGGCGCACCACCAGGGGATGCGCCATTAGTATGTTTGGACAGGCGCACTAGTTCAAAAAAAAAATTGGTACTAATGGCGCACCGTGGTCAGGGTGCGCCATTAGTAGTTTCAACACTAATGGCGCATCAGAGGGTGGTGCGCCATTAGTATATACTAATGGCGCACCACTTGTCTGGTGCGCCATTAGTGTCATTTCCATCTATAGCCCTTTTTCTAGTAGTGGCATGGCCATGTCTCGGTGCAACATGACCGTTGGATCAAACTCAGACGGTGCAGATCCATCACTGTAGCACAAAGCGTGTGGGTGTGTTTGGTTGCATTCTCATCTCAATATAGTTGTTTCCTCTTCGTGTATTTTTGTCAACCTACTAGTGTGGACTCATGCACCCTTCATGCACTCTGCCAAACACCCAAAAGTGGGTCGAGAAGGGAACTTTTGCTCCCATCCCGTGCACCCTTCATACACCCTGTCTAACACTATAGGATGTGCTTCATATAGTTCATGTTTCGTGGAGTACTGTAGCACCGTACTCTTCGTGCACTGTGGACCTAGTTCTGTTAACATCGATCTCACCGTTCATTCTCGACCGGACAGTCGAAAAAGCGGTACTATGTTACATATAGGAGTAGTTGACATGCGCACAACACAGCAACAAGATTGTGTAGTACTGACATATGAACCACTGCACATGCCTAGTAGTAGGAGCACTGTGTATGTTCAAGTGGCTACCGTGTTTCGCACTCCTCCGTCGTAAGAGTGGAAACGCTTGTTGTAATCATTTTTTTAGAATGAAAAACAGTGGACACGCTCTACCGTGCGGATCCTCCTCCAGCCATGCGCTAAATTACTCACTTTCGCTGACGTGTGGGACAGCCAGCACCTGGGTCCACGAGCCATGCACTAAATTACTCCATAGTAGAGTGACGGTAGACTACCCCGGTCGAACCGCCGCAGTAATGCCCAATGAGACGTGAAATCACAAAGCCCCCTCCTTTCCAGCAGTAAGTTGGATGGATGAAGCAACCATCATTTCACTCTTCTCTCTCAGCTTCCTCTCTTGAGGAAAACTCCCACTCGCTTCGCTTCTCCCTCATCTCGTTCCTCCTTTCACTCTTCTCTCTCAGCTTCCTCTCTTGGATGGACACTGGAGCACCGGCCGACGTGATGTCTATGGCTCTGGCCAAAACCATCGAGGCTCATGGTACGAAGAAGCGCAAGCACCCCGCCGAGACTACCGCAGACAAGCTCAAAGCCATCGCCCTATCCAAGCCCCCCTCTCCGGGATCCCTCATTAAGCAAGTCCAGGTAATGTCTCTTGTTGACGATCTTTTTCTTGATCTTGATCGTGTTTTTTCATCTAACATGCAGTACTAGTACTGGTAGTACAACTTTCTGGGTGATCTTGCATGTGATTTTAGAGTGCCAAATGACGGTTCTAAATTCCTCTTTTGACCAAAACATGCGAGAGGTTGACACTGATTTCTTATAGATTACTTTCAACTACTCCCTCTGTCCCAAATTTCTTGTCTTAGATTTCTCTAGATACGGATGTATCTAATACTAAAATGTGACTTGATACATCCTTATCTAGACAAATCTAAGACAAGAATTTTGGGACGGAGGGAGTACTTTATGAACATCAATGCTACCTTTTAAGAGGGTATATTTGCCTCAGTAACTTGTGTTATGGATAATGCATGTAATCCCTATGCTCTCATGCCTTTGAAGACATGTTCTAGTGTCTTCGTTCACTCATTTATGTGCGTATATGTAGTCATATATAGAGTATAATATCGAAAATCATCTTATATTTCTGAACAAAGGTAGTGATGAAATATGGTTTCTGTTTGAATTAGAACCAGGTCCGTGGTGGAGATGAAGTTCTCAAAGTCATGCCGTGTGAACTGGAAGACCTGATGATGAGTTCTACTGCTGAACTATCCATTTGTTGTGTCCTTGTCGCCACGTGTCCTGAACTAGTGTTTTCCTGTAGCATTGTTGTCAGGCGTGTTCTCGAGGCTGTACTTGACCACAACAATTTCCTGGCTGTGCCTTCGATTACGAAGGGTGTGGTTCTTGTAAAGCTTCCCAACAAATCTGATGCGGCCTGTCTTCATCATCATGTTTATGAGTGGAAAGACCACTCTGCTAGGTTCTCCAAGGTTGACAAGATGGTGATGGTGCATGTAGACATCTCACACGAAGTCCATGGCCTAGTCAGTTATGCGGGGTTCATCCCGTAGGTCGGTGGCAAGAAATAGTCTGCAGAGTTTAGTTAGTGCAACTTTGCTTGTCTATAGTAAGTACTATTGTTCAGTACTTGATTTGTGTTTGTGAACCCTATATTGTTTATTAGTACTGCCACTTTTGGTGTGTGGTCAGTCCTGAGAACAGTCTATGTTAATGTCTGTCCACTCAATTCAGTCTGTACATTTTGAAGTATCCAAACCATATTTTTTGTGAGGACGGTTTATCAATTATGGTTACACTCCAATATCTGTATGCATTGCAGGGTTTATTGCACCCACCAGGATTTCCAGTCCCATGGATGTTCGGTCCATATGATTTGTCACGACCTTTGGACTGTCCTGCTTGTGGGAGTAGGCAGGGTCCCTGCATGCCACGCGTAGTTGGACGATCAATCTTCTGTTTAGTACTTCAACATAGTGATTTCCTGGTAAGGATTCACTCGTGTCACATCAAGTAAATCTTATTGATTTACTGTCTAAATCTTATTGATTTAATGTCATGTTTTCTTTCTTTTCTTGCAATTTTACGATGCAGGTTTTGCCATGTGACATTCATCACAGAATAAACCATTTGGTTTGCTCTGCGATGGCTATTTTTGCAGGTTTCACTTCTTATGTCGTGTCACTAACGAAGGCACTGTCCATCACTTATATTAGTGGAAAAAATTGGACTAGTTTGTTGTCTGAGTACAAGCTGAATCCCTATGATGAACTGCAGTTTGGTTTAACAAAAACGCCACAATTAGTCCTTCTCGCGTTTAAAAGAAATGAAGAAAAACACTGGATCACGGTCACGGATCCTAGTCAAGTTAGAAAGCTGATCATAGCAGACCAGACACAATCGCCGCTGTCTCGCACAGATCGAGCACCGGCTGTTGCTCTAGCACTGACAGCGGCAGCAGCTCAGTCTGATCCAGCTGAGGATTGGGCACCGACCGTGTCAGCGGATCAGTCTGATCTACCGGAGGATCGGGCATCGACACCGGCACCAACTCTACAAGGAGCACCATCTCCGGCAGTAGCTGCGGCTTCGGCACCTGCACCAACACTTGCACTTGCATTTGGTCCGGCCCATGCAGTTGCACCGGCAACAGACTGGGCTGCAGTTCGCACTTCATATACCAAAGTCCTTACAAAATCTGACATGTCCACCTTCTTGGTAAGCATTGGCCGCCCAAGTGCTTCATTCTTTTTTCTTTCCATATTGTTTCACATGATTCACTGTGTTGATCTAACTGTTTGGGTATGTCTTCTTGTTTTCAAACAGAGAATTCCTAGAGCAACGCGGGAGTCGTTCAACAATTCGGGCGACCGCGGCCAAGTTTCTCTTACCATGCGCAGCCTTGGTGTGAATGAACCTGCTCAATATACCGTAAGTACAAAGGATGATCGCATGATGATTGATGCTAAAGGATGGTCAAGGTTCAAATCTAAATCATATCTTGCGGTAGGGGATGATGTCAAAATCGAACTTTCTCGGCAAGGAGAGCTGGTCCAAATCAACTTTGAAATTCTTCAGTAGCAGCACGCAACTGCCGAACTGATCTATCCTCCGAGAGATTTTGATGTAATAATCTAGCATGGTGAAACAAGTGTCCTGTGTGTATAAGTAGTACGACAGTATTATTTATCACATGGTATATCGTTGATAGAATTGCAACTCTGATTGATGGTTAGGAACTGTCGTTCGATTTCATTCCAACAGCTGTCGTGCTTTATTCAATTTTTTGTATTCGCCTTGCGACAGCATCTAAAACCAGCGCAGTATCGATCGCTTGCAATATGAAAAGCGCTGAGGTCGAACACATGGGCCCCCAAACATGCAGGGTCAGCCTGCGGCCCAAAGTCTAGAACCGTGAGCCTATCTGAGTATTATATTCTCAGCTGAACCCCCATAAAAAAAGCTGAACCCCCATAATGTCCGTGCGTTGCAGAGGGAGTATATTGCTCGGCAAGGTGAGCCTGTGATATAAAAGATTTGTATATTTCTTTACAAAGGGTGTATCTCTCTGTCAAAATATATATTTATGTCTAACTAGTTACTCCTGTCTTTCTACTTCCTTTCGCTGATATGTGGGGCAACCGGCAACGAGGTCCATGTGCCATATGCACTAATTAGAGTGCACAACTTCACTGTAGACACACCCCGGTCGTAGCACCGCAGTAATGCCCAATGAGCCGTCAAATCACAACCCCCCCTTTCCAGCTTTAGCAGTAAGCTGGACGGACGAAGCGGCAATATTTCACTGGGCCTGAATCCCCTTCTCCCTCGTCTGCTTGTTCAGAGAAAAACCCCGCTCGGCGATTGCATAGGGTTTTCTCATGGAGAACCAGGTACGAATTCTTCATCCATCCCCGATAAATCCAAGTCCCTTGGTCGCAGGTCATCCTAGGATGGCAGCCACCGCCGTTGATGCATTTTTCTTCGTACTGAATCTAGTGTGTTTCAGTTGCATTGCCCAAAGTGCGAATACCCTATAGATTTCTGCGCCCACGGCGAGACGCCACACTTGTTCCTTCTCATCCTACCACAGCATTTTGAAACGCGCACAGTATGTTCCTAGAATCCTCTTCTCTATCCGGGAGGGTGGGTTTTTTTGAACATGCTGTGTTATCATATTATTTTTCCTGCAGTGTATTATTTGCTCTGCCAGAACACATGTACTCAAGATGCTTGGCCTTGCCATAACTGAATACACTAGTTTAATGGTCACAGTGAAGACAATCCATGGATATTGCTTCCGAGTTGGGTTCATGAACCAAGAAGATCGCTGCTTTTTTTATGGCCGAACTTGGATAAGTGTTACGGACTGAAAGCTAGCGCACGAATGTTGATGGAAATAGCAGAACCTGGTCTCATCTTCACTGCGATCTTCCACCCCGACGTTGTTCCAATTGTTCATCCATGTTAGTTTTGTATCTGGTTCTTGCTTGTTGCCTCGATTACTTCTTAATCCACCTATTCTGTCTAACTAATCGCAATTTAACTTTAGAAGTAGCAACGAATCTCTCACAAAATGCTACTTCTAACTAATATTGCCTTATAATTGGTGGCACGTGTAGGTTTTTTCAGAGTTAAGCAGTCTTCTCATTTGTTACTCTGTAATAACTCGGCTGTTACTAATGGCACCGAAGTTGGCTGGATCGACATCCACATGTTCCTACACTTTATTGATCGTCTTGAGGTCCTTGTGGGGCGTTTCAATGGTGGAAGGCCACGTGGGATATGTGTGCCACTTCTGCACTCGTTGAATAGGTCCAACTGTGTCGACACACTTATGGTACGAGCTATTTTCTGTTATATATGTTGTTCATAAACTATTGCTTATACACAGTTTTACAGCTGTGATCTTCTTGAAATAGGAACTGTCGAGTTCTATTGTTCCTATACAGATGCCTGACCATGGTCGGGTCAGACTTGTGCTTGGTCACAACATGATGTTTATGTCGACCTACTCAATTCCCCTTGGAGGCAAAAAGATACTTATTCGTGGGTGGTCTCAGATAATGAAGACTCGTCCATCTTGGAGAATAGGATAGAAGATTATGTTCATGCTTTTCCATGGCTCTAAAGCGAATATCCTATTTATTGACCACGTTGCGAGATGAAGCCGCTTTCAGAAGGTTGTGGATGCGCGGGGTGGCGCCTGGGCCTTGTCCTGGGGCTTGGCAGCCTCACCCTTGGTTAACTGTAGGCAAAGTAGCACTGTTCGAGGCGTGCTTTGTACGGTTCAACCTGTATAAGTACTCATATTGCTTTCAGCTTTGGTTGTTAAGTGCCCCTGCTGGTTTCAGTTAAGGTTGTTAAGTACTCCTGCTGCTTTTACAGTCTGTCGTGTTTCTTCAGTCCTGTCTTCCTCCAGCCGCCAAAACCAAACCAGCGTCGGCAGGGCCGCCTGCTTCCGCCTCCCACGGCTGGCTGCGCCTCAGTGCACGCATCGCCGCCCCACCGTCTACTAAATCGTTAACGCCGACGTCCTCCGCGCGCTTTGGTGCGCTCGCCGTGGCGCCGCCCTCTCGCGTTGTCAACATGGTCAATAAACAACAGGAATTGGAAGAAGTACGTGGAGAGGATGACAGTAGGGGCCCACCACCTCAGCGTATGGAAAAATAAAATGCTTCCTCCTAGTGTTTTCCTGACATCTGGGGCCCACGACATTGTGAGCGTATATAGTCAATAGACAAGAGAACAACACAAGATCGGCTGACACCTGGGACGTAGCTACTCGAGCAGTATTTTTTTGTTTGGTATTGTTGAGATGGAGCAGGGTTTGAACTAGGTTGTGGCCCGTCTAGCCCAGGCTTATATTTTATGTTCACCATGTGACCAGCCCAACTATTTTTTCTTTGTGCAAATGAGCCCAGTTTATTTTTTCTGAAGAATACCCAATCCAGGCCTACTTATTTTTCTACGCCTTGAAAGTAATATGAAATGGGTTGTAAATATAAAAACTGATGACAAATTGGCAATTACTTTATAATTTCAGATTTTTTCACATTTTCAGATTCCTATTTCACTGGGCATTAACCTAACTCAAATATATCTTCAAAGTACTTTAAATCTGGCTCGACATTTCGGTATTAAAAATAGTTTGGAACCCACAGAAATATGTGAAATTGGCCCTAGCCAACCAAAAAAATGACTGCAATAAATTGCATAAGAAGTTGCCATGAGCTATATATAAATTATTAAAAAAAGAGGGAGTGGTCTGACTTGTGGGCCTGTTTAGTTGACGCGTATGCAAGATTTTCTTAGTTATTATATACTACGTCAACAAACGATTCTAGCAGACGTAACCGTTGGATGTCAATCCAACGGCCGTCGTGTTTCTTCAATCTCTGATCTTCTTGCTCCAGCCGCCAAAGCAGCGCCGGCGGGACCGCCTGCTCCCGCCTCCCGTGGCCGGCTATGCTACCGCGCAGGCCTCAGCGCCCCCTACTACTCCCACCGCTGGCCAGGGCATCCCTCTACTCACCCACACCCCCTGTTATTCTGCGGCGACGGCAGCCTCACACCGTAGCCGAACCGGTGAACCCTCGTACTCCTCTCCGCGCGGTCTTCCACTGCTGCGTCTTCCCCAGCCCCGCATCGCCCCTTCCTAGGCCTCGCCATCATCCACCGCCGTGGTGCTGTCGGCGTGGCGTGGTCAATGTGGTCAACGAACAACTTCCATCGGAAGAGTACTGTACGTGGAGAGGCTGAAAGCTGGGTCCACGGCAACTGCAAGGAAGTGCCTCCTTATTACACGGGAAATAATTATTCCTCCACCTGACATCTGGGACCTACTGGACGGGCCACCAGTATTTCACAAAAAAACGTTTCCCCCTGACTGCTGGGACCCATAGGTCGGGCCACCGTATTTCGTGAAAAAAACGTTCCCCCGCTGTCAGCTCGGACCCACAGGAAGTGCCTCCTTATTACGCACAAAAAAATGAATACCCCCTGCTAGCTCGGACCAACCTTGGTGGGAGGATGATTTGTGGGCCTACTAAGTTGACTGGGACGGAGGCCTTTGTCAACTTTAGTCAATATATGAACGATTCTAGCTCCAGTGACCGTACGATGTCCATCCAACGGCCGTAGTGCTTCTTCAACCTCTGGTCTTCTTGCTCCAGCCGCCCAAAGCAGCGCCGGTCGTGCCGCCTGCTCCTGCCGCCCGTGACCGGCTGTGATGCCGCGGAGGCCTCACCGCCCCTACTACTCCCACCACTGGCCAGGCCATCCCTCTACGCACCCACATCCCCTGTTATTCTGTGGCGACGACAGCCTCACACCATAGCCAAACGAGTGAACCCTCATACTCCTCTACGCGTGGGCATCCACTGCCGCGTCTTCCCCGGCTCCGCGTCGTCCTCTTCCTAGGCCTCGCCGTCGTCCACCGCCCTGGTGCTCTCGGCGCGGCGTGGTCAACGTGGTCAAGGAATGGCTTCCATCAGACGTGGACTGTACGTGGAGAGGCTGACAGCTGGGTCCACGGCCGCAGCAAGGATGTGCCTCCTAATTACGCGCAAAATAATTATGCCTTCACCTGACAGCAGGGACCCACCGGATGGGCCACCGTATTTCGCGAAAAAAACATTTCCCCCTGTCTGCTGGGACCCACCAGCTACATCTTCGCACGCAAGGAAGTGTGTTCGAAAAAAACGATTTGCCCCCCTGACTGCTGGGACCCACCAGCTACATCTTCGCACACAAGGAAGTGCCTGACAGTCGGGACCCACCTGGTCAAAGCGTACGTAGCATTGTCATTCTGGTCGCGAACGTGTACGTACATATATACTGGTGGATGTAGAGGCGCGCACATGTCGTAGTAGAGGCGCGCACGTAGCATGTACACGTACGTACAGCGGCGAGGATGCAAGAAAGAAAATAGGGCCACGTACGTACATACGGGAAGGGTCTCTAACGCCTATCGTGCATACGTACATGGCTGGGTCAGAACGGAGATACAGCGTCGTCGTCGTGTTCATGGGGTGCCAACTGGCTGGGTCGGAACGGAATGCGTGGTCGTGTTCATCGGGAGGGCTTGGACGGAACATGCGATGGAAACGAGGCCTGGCGTACCGCACAACGGAGGAAACGGCCTTGTGTTCAACCGGCCACATTCGAAACGGGGTCCTGTTGATCGGGAGGGGCCTGGCGTACCGCAAAACGGAGGAAACGGACCTCCTACGGTCAAAATGGGGGTCCTGTTGATCGGCAGGGGTGTGGCGTACCGCAAAACGGAGGAAACGGACCTCCTACGGTCGAAACGGGGGTCCTGTTGATCGGGAGGGGGTGGCGTACCGCAAAACAGACAAAACAGACTTGTGTTGGAGCGCTACGGTCGAAATGGGGGGGAGGGGTGTGGCGTACCGCAAAACAGGACTCCACGGGATACTGTTCATCTCCACCGTCGACCTCCTCCAGCCTCCACGGGCTACCGTCGACCTCCTCCAGCCTCCACGGGCTCTTGTTCATCCAGCCTCCACCGCGCGCTACTCCACCGGCTACTGTTCAACCACCCATCCACGGGCACCCCTCCACCGTCTACTGTTCATCCAGCCCTCCACACCACGGGGTCCTGTTC
>NC_057813.1:465030965-465130986 GCF_018294505.1 Triticum aestivum
GTTCATCCAACCCCCCCCCCCCGCAACGCTCACTGTTCATCCAATCGATCGGCTTCAGTTAGCAGCAGTAGCGAAGGAATCGCTCCATCGGGTTCAGTTAACAGCTATCGATCGATCGCTCGGGTTCAGTAACGCGTAGCCTGTAGTGCAATCGCTCGGGTTCAGTTAGAGCCCAACGCCTCGCTCGGCTTCAGTTAGAGCCAACGCCTGGCACACACATGCGTAAGTACGGGAGAAACGCGCATCGCTCTCCCACCGTAACCGGCAACTCCCCGAAATTTTCCTCCCCCTCGCTTCTACCACGGTTTTTTTCGTCATGGACGGCCCAAAGAATGTCATGCAGCTGCGTCTCTGGCCCACCCAGGACGAAAAGCCCATTTTTTGTCATGATTTTTTGTCATAGAAGTAGGAGCCCACCACATCTATGATGATACCGGGTTTTTTCACAATTATCATCATACAAGTGTCGTATGTATGACAGGAAAAAAATTCGTTCGGCCCAAAATGTCACGGATGTGTCTTTTTTTTGTAGTGAACTTCGCTTTTATATTCCAATGATAGGCTTCCTCAAATTGCCCTAGGTCTTCATGAGAAAGCAAGTTGGATGCACACCCACTTAGTTTCTTTTTGAGATTTCATACACTTATAACACTAGTGCATCCATTGCATGGCAATCCCTACTCACTTGCATCGATATCGATTGATGGGCATCTCCATAGCCCATTAATTTGCCTAGTTGATGTGATACTTTCTCCTATTTTTGTCTTCTCCACAACCACCATATTATATTCCGCCTATAGTGCTATACCAATGGCTCACGCTCATGTATTTCGTGAAAGTTGTAAAAGTATTGAGAACACTAAAAGCATATGAAACAATTGCTTAGCTTGTTATCGGGGTTGTGCATGATGAAATACTTTGTGTGAGGAAGATGGAGCATAGCCAGACTATATGATTTTGTAGAGATAATTTTCTTTGGCCATTTTATTTTGAGAATATATGATTGCTTTATTAGTATGCTTGAAGTATTATTGTGTTTATGTCAATATTAAAATTTTGTTTTGAATCTTATGGATCTGAATATTCTTACCACAATAAATAAGATTGCATTAATAAATATGTTAGTTAGCATTCCACATCAAAAGTTCCGTTTTTATCATTTACCTACTCGAGGACGAGCGGGAATTAAGCTTGGGGATGATTGATACGTCTCCAACGTATCTATAATTTTTTATTGTTCCATGCTATTATATTATCTGTTTTGGATGTTTTATATGCATGAATATGCTATTTCATAATGTTTTGGAACTAACCTATTAACCTAGTGCCCAGTGTTAGTTGGTGTTTTCCCCTCTTTTTTTGACTTGTTCACAAAGAAATATGCCCTAGAGGCAATAATAAAGTTATTATTTATTTCCTTATTTCATGATAAATGTTTATTATTCATGCTAGAATTGTAGTAACACTACTAGGGAAAACCCAAGTAGTAGCGCGGGTTTAAAGCCCACTAGTAGCGCGTGCTGTCGCGCTACTCATAAGGCGCTACAGCTATTACTTAGCAGTAGTGCGTGTGACACGCGCTACTGGTAAGAGACATAGCGGCAGCGCTTGTTCACACCTGCGCTGCTGCTAATCTAGCTACTTGCAGCGTGTTTATTGTCCATCGCTACTAGTATTCTTTTTTTAGTGTATTTATCCGCCGTTATACAAATTTTGGTACAATACCAATTATGAGGTTTATATCATTATGTCCATAACAGTGTGTCAAATGAAGGTGGATTAGGTTCAAGTGGAGGAAATATGTGGTGCATGTCAAAAGTATACTACTAATCCAAACTTGATCTAGTTTGGACTAGTAGTACTTTCGATGTGCACCACATGTTGCCTCCACTTGAATCTAATCCGCCAGCACAAGCTATTTAATCATCATCATAGTCATTAGCACCAACAGTATTTATTTAATCACCACTAACACTAGCTCATAATAATCATCATAGTCATTACCACCAACACTAGCTATTTAATCATCATAGTCATAGTGTAGCACATCATCATCTTTAAACTCATTTCTAGCTAGCTAATCACTCCTGCTGCTCTCTCTCAGGTAAAATAACATAAAACATGTGTAGCTCTCCTCCTTCATCAAGTTGGAGCATGCAGATGAACCTGTCTCTTAATCGTGGGCTGCGCTTCTGATTGTTCTCCCCTAGTACTTGTCTGTGCTCCTCCATCACAGATTTGGTCCAGTCTTTCACTATTATGAATTCGTCACTAATCCTGAATGCACTATAGTGATTTGTAGGATATCTTGGCCATAAGCTAACAATACTCATGGTACCTTTAGTCTCGATCCCATGAGGCACAACATTCATCAGGAGTCCCTGTTGAAGAACATCGTATGGTAACATACTTAGCAATGAAGTTTAGCTTAAAAAATAATGTATGGAAAAGATGCACTGAGGACAAATAGTAAAAATCTTACCATCTTTCCTAAATAGATGTGACCGTAGTTCATTACGAACACTATTGGTCGCACGTTTTTAGTACTAACATTTCTAAATCCAGGAAGAAAATTTGTCTTGATAGTATAAAGATCCGCAAGCCATGAAACATAATGACATAGCTCCTCGTAGTTTAGTTCAGCCCCGGGATAGTAGTAGGTCCTATCTACCAACCGCTGGACATGTTTGCTTGAACGGAAATAAGCTGACAATAGAAATTAGTTGTCAACTATTTTTGAATAAACAATATCAAAGACATAAATATGGTTGAGAAACTCACATAATGGTATAACTGGAGGCGTCTGCACATCGACCCAGATGTCAGTATTACCTTCAATATCATCTTCTGGACGAATATCAAAGGTGATAACCATATCAGGCTCAAATGCATAAGTTTTGCATAGTGCTCGCCATGTTTTGCATCCAAAATAGGTGTAGTCGTCTGAATTGTATAATTTTGAGTGGAAAATATAACCATGCTCGGTCTTCAAGTAAACTTTCTTTACCTCCATAGTACAACTGAAACCTATCTTATCCAATACAAAAACTCTTGCATGGCAGGGAATACGCTAGTAGAATAGTAAAAAAATTATAAGTTGAAGCAAATGAAGTAGATGTCATGCTTAATTACGAAAAAAGACTTGTCATTGTGACTTACTGTATCCACTTTGAAGTTCTCGTCCAGCTTGATGCTGAAGCGCCTATCATCATCTAGGAAGATTCCGTCGCACAGGGCGTGCTCGTCTTTGCATTATTTGCAAATACCGAAATCCTTTTCATCGTCAGACATTTCCTATGTTCATAGTTAAAACATTAATTGAAAATCGATCGAAGACAACTACCAGGATACTTAACACACAAATCTAGGGCACTCTATATTTCCTACATATTCTGGCACAACTCATGCCAAAATTCACGGAAAAATCCGCATGACCTTTGCTAAAATAGGACATATCGAGCGCCTGAAATTTGCCGGAAGAGAAATGAATCAACACTCCGGCAAAACATAGGCCACTCGGAGGTGTAACCTGCAAACATGACCGGCCACTTGGGCCAGCACATATCCTATTTGAGCAACACAAGATATACATTTCAAAATATCTTATAGGACTCAAATTAGCATGCATTCAATAAGCAAAAATAAATCATCTCATGCGTCCGTACATCGTCGAATATTATCACTAATACATCCTGAATAGTATCAAACATATAACATCACTAATACAACTAAAACCCTAGCACACGACGGGTATCGGCGCGGGCGTTGGACACCCACAGAGAAGGAACCATCACGGGATCATAGCTCCAGTGAGATCCCTGGAGAACCTGCCAGGTATTGGAGAACCTGTGCTCCAACGCAAACAAGTAGCGACGGATGTGCGCATCCTCCTCACTGACACGGAGACGCACCACCTCCGCGGGGTCCTCGAGCCTCTAGACCGTCACTGGCCCACGCGACTGCCACCAAAGAAGGTTTGGGTCAATGATAGGCTGGCTCCTCACCAACCTGCGGCCCCCGGTAGGTAGCGCCTCCCAGTACCACCCCGGCGGAGCCCAGTCCCGGACATGGCCCATCTGGTCAAGCAGGTGTCGTCCTCCTCCGACTCGATGACGAGTATGCGGGATAGGCATCGTCCACGTCGATGCAGGAAAAATTGCTTTAACTAAAAAAATTACAACAAGTTCTTACTAACTAGTTCTATTAATTCAACTAGTTCTTACTAAAAATAAACTTACTATAAATAAAAATAAACTAGTACCTAATTAGCACCTAGTACTTACTAACTAATTAGTACCTAGGAACTACTGCCCTAATTACCATATAAGTATCCATTTTTAACTAGGGTTCGTACTACCTAATTAAATAGGGTTAATACTAATTGTAATTAACTAACTAGCACTAAAAATAGCCTAGGGTTCATACTAACTAGCACTAAATAGCTAGGGTTCATACTAACAGAGGGCAGAGAAGAGGGAAGGGGAGAGTGCTTACAGAGGGCGGGGAGAGAGATGGGGTCGGGGGAGACGGCGGCACTGAGGCGCAGCGAGGCGGGGTTGGGGGAGACGGCGGCGAGGCGGGTCGAGGGAGACGGCGGCGGAGAGCGAGGGCAGGGGCTCCGCCAAGGTCAAGGTCGAGGAGGAGGAGGCACAGGCGCGCGACGACGTCGAGGGGCAGACTCCGGCGGAGAGTGAGGGCAGGGCCTCCGGCGAGGGCGAGGGTAGGGGCTCTGGCGGAGGCGACGAGGGGGAGAAGATAGAGTGGGGAATTGGGGGAGGAAGCAGAGGAGAGGGAAGCCCGCACGGGGGGTTAGGTGAAAATAGCTTTAACAGTAGCGTGGGGAATGAAAACGCGCTGCTGCTAAAATCCGTAGCAGTAGGGCGCCCTCACAAACTCGCTACTGCTAAGATGGGCCCGTCCTGTGGTGTGTTCAAACTTAGCAGTAGCGCCCTACCCTAAAAGTGCGCTTATACTAATTTTGTAGTAGTAGCGCGGTTTTTAGAAGGGTGCTACTACTATACCTAGCACGTCGGGAACGGTGTGGCAATTATAGTAGTAGCGCGTTTTGTTCCTGCTATGCTACTACTAAGTGGATAACAGTAGCTCCCTTTAAGCCAACGCGCTACTGCTAAGTAGCAGTAGCGCCTCATTTTAACACGCGCTACTATTAAGATTCTGTGTGTAAGGTTTTCCCTAGTAGTGTAACCAGAAACTTAGTACATGTGTGAATACATAGACAAAACATGGTGTCCCTAGTGTGCCTCTACTTGACTAGCTCGTTAATCAAAGATGGTTATATTTCTTGACCATAGCCATGTGTTGTCATTTGATGAACGGGATCACATCATTAGGAGAATGATGTGATGGACATGACCCATCCGTTAGCTTAGAATTATGACCGTTACAGTTTCATTGCTACTGCTTTCTTCATAACTTATACATGTTCCTCAGACTATGAGATTATGCAACTCCCGAATACCAGAGGAACCCTTTGTGTGCTACCAAATGTCACAAAATAAATGGGTGATTATAAAGGTGCTCTACAGGTGTCTCCGAAGGTGTTTGTTGGGTTGTCATAGATCGAGATTAGGATTTGTCACTCCGTGTTTCGGAGAGGTATCTCTGGCCATCTTGGTAATACTCATCACTATAAGCCTTGCAAGCATTGTGACTAATGAGTTAGTTGAGGGATGAAGTATTACGGAATGAGTAAAGAGACTTGTCGGTAATGAGATTGAACTAGGTATGATGACACCGACGATTGAATCTCGGGCAACTAACATACCGATGACAAAGGGAACAATGTATGTTATTATGCAGTTTGACCGATAAAGATCTCCGTAGAATATGTAGGAACCAATATGAGCATCCAGGTTCCGCTATTGGTTATTGACCGGAGACGTTTCTCGGTCATGTCTACATAGTTCTCGAACCCGTAGGGTTCGCACGCTTAACGTTCGATGACGATTGGTATTATGAGTTTATGTGATATGATGTACCAAAGATTGTCCGGAGTTCCGGATATGATCACGGACATGACGAGGAGTCTCTAAATGGTCGAGACATAAAGATTGATATATTGGACGACTATATTCGGACACCGGAAGTGTTCTGGAGAAGTTTTGGATAAAACCGGAGTGCTGGAGGGTTAACTGAACCCCCGGGGGAACAAATGGGCCTCGATGGGCCCTAGTGGAGAGAGTGAGGGGCCGGCCAGGGCAGGCCGTGCTGCCCCTCCCCTTGAGTCCAAATAGGACAAGGAAGGGGGGCGGCGCCCCCCTTTCCTTCCCCCTCTTCCTCTCCTTCCTTCCCCCTCTTCCCCTCTTGGTGGAATCCTACTAGGACTAGTAGTCCTAGTAGGACTCCCCTCTTGGGGCACGCCTACAGGGGCCGTCCAGCCTCCCCCCTTGCTCCTTTATATACGGGGACAGGGGGCACCCTATAACACACAAGTTGATTGTTTAGCCGTGTGCGGTGCCCCCCTCCACGGATTTCCACCTCGGTCATATCGTCGTAGTGCTTAGGCGAAGCCCTACACCAGTAACTTCATCATCACCGTCACCATGCCGTCGTGCTGACGAAACTCTCCCTCGACCTCAGCTGGATCTAGAGTATGTGGGACGTCACCGAGCTAAACGTGTGCAGATCGCGGAGGTGCCGTACCTTCGATGCTAGGATCGGTCGGATCGTGAAGACGTACGACTACATCAACCGCGTTATCATAATGCTTCCGCTTTTGGTCTATGAGGGTACGTAGACAACATTCTCCCCTCTCATTGCTATGCATCACCTAGATATAGATCTTGCGTGATCGTAGGAATTTTTTTGAAATTACTTCGTTCGCCAACAGTGGCATCCGAGCCAGGTCTATGCATAGATGTTATATGCATGAGTAGAACACAAAGAGTTGTGGGCGATAATAGTCATACTGCTTACCAGCATGTCACACTTTGATTCGGCGGTATTGTTGGATGAAGCGGCTCGGACCGACATTATGCATACTCTTACGCAAGACTGTTTCTACCAACGTGCTTCGCACATAGGTGGTTGGTGAGTGTCTATTTCTCCAACTTTAGTTGAATCGAGTGTGGCTACGCCCGGTCCTTGTTGAAGGTTAAAACAACACACTTGATGAAAAATCATTGTGATTTGATGCATGGTAAGAACGGTTCTTGCTAGAAGCCCATAGCAGCCACGTAAAACTTGCAACAACAAAGTATAGGACGTCTAACTTGTTTTTGCAGGGCTTGCTGTGCTGTAATATGGTCAAGCATGATGTGATATAAATTGTTGTATGAGATGATCATGTTTTTGTAACAAAGTTATCGGCAACTGGCAGGAGCCATATGGTTGTCACTTTATTGTATGCAATGCAATCGCCATGTAATTGTTTTACTTTATTACTAAGCGGTAGCGATAGTCGTAGTAACAATAGTTGGCGAGACGACAAGATGCTATGATGGAAATCAAGGTGTCATGCCGGTGACGTTGGAGATCATGACGATGCTTCGGTGATGGAGATCATGAGCACAATATGATGATGGCCATATCATGTCACATATTTTGATTGCATGTGATGTTTATCCTTTATGCATCTTCTTTTGCTTAGAACATCGATAGCATTATAAGATGATCCCTTACTAAATTTCAAGGTATAAGTGTTCTCCCTAAGTATGCACCATTGCTACAGTTCGTCGTGCCAAGACAACACGTGATGATCGGGTGTGATAAGCTCTATGTTCACATACAACGGGTGCAAGCCAGTTTTGCAAATGCAGAATACTTGGGTTAAACTTGACAAGCCTAGCATATGCAGATATGGCCTCAGAACACTGGAGAACGAAAGGTCGAGCGTGAATCATATAGATATGATCAACATAGTGATGTTCACCATTGGAAACTACTCCATCTCATGTGATGATCGGACATGGTTTAGTTGATTTGGATCACGTGATCATTTAGATGACTAGAGTGATGTTTATCCAAGTGGGAGTTTTTAAGTAATATGATTAATTGAACTTTAATTTATCATGAACTTAGTCCTGATAGTATTTTGCAAATTATGTTGTAGATCAATAGCTCGCGTTATAGCTTCCCTATGTTTTTTATATGTTCCTAGAGAAAACTAAGTTGAAAGATGATAGTAGCAATGATGCGGACTGGGTCCGTGATCTGAGATGTATCCTCATTGCTGCACAGAAGAATTATGTCCTTGATGCACCTCTAGGTGACAGACCTATTGCAGGAGCAGATGCAGACGTTATGAGTATTTGGCTAGCTCAATATGATGACTACTTGATAGTTTAGTGCACCATGATTTACGGCTTAGAACTGGGAATTCAAAAATGTTTTTGAAATGTCAAGGAGCATATGAGATGTTCCAACAGATGAAATTGGTATTTCAGACTCATGCCCGTGTCAAGAGGTATGAGACCTCTGACAAGTACTTCGCCTAAAAGTGGAGGAGAATTGCTCAGCTAGTGAGCATGCGCTCAGAATGTCTGGGTACTACAATCGCTTGAATCAAGTGGGAGTTAATCTTCCAGATAAGATAGTGATTGACAGAGTTCTCTAGTCATCATCACCAAGTTACTAGAACTTCGTGATGAACTATAGTATGCAAGGGATGACGAAAACGATTCTCGAGCTCTTCGTGATGCTGAAATCGACGAAGGTAGAAATCAAGAAAGAGCATCAAGTGTTGATGATTTACAAGACCACTAGTTTCAAGAAAAGGGCAAAGGGAAAGAAAGGGAACTACATGTAGAATGGCAACCAAGTTGTCACTCCCGTGAAGAAGCCCAAAGCTAGAACAAAGCATGAAACTGAGTGCATCTACTGCAAAGGAAATGGTCATTGGAAGCAGAAATGCCCTGAATATTTGGTGGATAAGAAGGATGGCAAAGTGAACAAGGTATATTTGATATATAGGTTATTGATGTGTACCTTACTAGAGTTCATAGTAGCCCCTGGGTATTTGATACTTGTTCGGTTGCTAAGATTAGTAACTCGAAACAGGAGTTACAGAATTAACAGAGACTAGTTGAGGGTGAAGTGACGATGTGTCTTGGAAGTGGTACCAAGATTGATATGATCATCATCGCACACTCCCTATACTTTCGAGATTAGTGTTCAACCTAAATAAATGTTATTTGTTGTTTGCATTGAGCATGAATATGATTAGATCATGTTTATTGCAATACGGCTATTCATTTAAGACAGAGGATAATTGTTATTCTGTTTACATGAATAAAACCTTCTATGGTCATACACCCGATGTTGATGGTTTATTGAATCTCGATCGTAATGATACACATAATATTGATGCCAAAAGATGCAAAATTGATAATGATAGTGCAACTTATCTGTGGCACTGCCATTTGGGTCATATCGGTGTAAAGCACATGAAGAAACTCCATAAAGATGGACTTTTGGAATCACTTGATTATGAATCATTTGATACTTGCGAACCGTGCCTTATGGGCAAGATGACTAAAACTCCGTTCTCCGGAACAATGGAACGAGATAGTGTCTTATTGGAAATAATGCATACCGATGTATGTTGTCCAATGAGTATTGATTCTCGTGGCGGGTATCGTTATTTTCTGACCTTCACAGATGATTTGAGCAGATATGGGTATATCTACTTAATGAAACACAAGTCTGAAATATTTGAAAAGTTCAAAGAATTTTAGAGTGAAGTAGAGAATCATCGTAACAAGAAAATAAAGTTTCTATGATCTTATCATGGAGGAGAATATTTGAGTTACGAGTTTAGCCTTCATTTAAAACAATGTGGAATAGTTTCACAACTCACGCCACCTGGAACACCACATCATAATGGTGTGTCCTAACGTCGTAACCACACTTTATTGGATATGATGCAATCTATGATGTCTCTTACCGATTCACCACTATTGTTTCGGGGTTATGCATTAGAGACAGCTGCATTCACGTTAAACAGGGCACCATCAAAATCCGTTGAGACAACACCTTATGAACTGTGGTTTTGCAAGAAACCAAAGTTGTCGTTTCTTAAAGTTTGGGGCTGCGATGCTTATGTGAAAAAGCTTCAACCTGATAAGCTCAAACCCAAATCAGAGAAGTACGTCTTCATAGAATACCCAGAGGAAACTGTTGGGTACACCTTCTATCACAAGATCCAAAGGCAAGATATTCGTTGCTAAGAATGGATCCTTTCTAGAGAAGGAGTTTCTCTCGAAAGAAGTGAGTGGGAGGAAAGTAGAACTTGATGAGGTAACTGTACCTTCTCCCGAATTGGAAAGTAGTTCATCACAGAAATTAGTTCAAGTGATTCCTACACCAATTAGTAAGGAAGCTAATGATGATGATCATGAAACTTCAGATCAAGTTATTACCGAACCTTGTAGGTCTTCCAGAGTACAATCTGCACCAGAGTGGTATGGTAATCCTATTCTAGAAGTCATGTTATTAGACCATGATGAACCTATGAACTATGAGGAAGCGATGATGAGCCCAGATTCCACGAAATTGCTTGAGGCCATGAAATCTAAGATGGGATCCATGTGTGAGAACAAAGTGTGGACTTTGGTGGACTTGCTCGATGATATTCAATCCATAGAAAATAAATGGATCTTCAAGAGGAAGACGGACACTGATAGTAGTGTTACTATCTACAAAGCTCGACTTGTCACAAAAGGTTTTCGACAAGTTCAAGGTGTTGACTACAATAAGATTTTGTCAACTCTAGCAATGCTTAAATCTGTCCGAATCATGTTAGCAGTTGCCATATTTTATGAAATAAGCCAGATGGATGTCAAAACTACATTCCTGAATGGATTTCTGGAAGAAGAGTTGTATATGATGCAACCAGAAGGTTTTGTCGATCCAAAGGGTGCTAACAAAGTGTGCAAGCTCCAGCGGTCCATTTATGGACTAGTGCAAGCCTCTTGGAGTTGGAATAAATGCTTTGATAGTGTGATCAAATCATATAGTTTTATACAGACTTGTGCTAAAACCTGTATTTACAAGAAAGTGAGTGGGAGCACTACAGCCTTTCTGATAAGTATATGTGAATGACATATTATTGATCGGAAATGATGTAGAATTTTCTGGAAAGCATAAAGGAGAGTTTGAAAGGAGATTTTCAAAGAAAGACCTCGGTGAAGTTGCTTACATATTGGGTATCAAGATCTATAGAGATAGATCAAGATGCTTGATAAGTTTTTTCAATGAGTATATACCTTGACAACTTTTTTGAAAGAGTTCAAAATGGATCAGTCAAAGAAGTAGTTCTTGTCTGTATTACAAGGTGTAAAATTGAGTAAGACTCAAAGCCCGACCACGGCAGAAGATAGAAAGAGAATGAAATTCATTCCCTATGCTTCAGTCATAGGTTCTATGAAGTATGTTGTGTTGTGTATCAGACCTATTGTGCACCTTGCCATGAGTTTGGCAAAGGGGTACAATAGTGATCTAAGAGTAGATCACTGGACAATGGTCAAAATTATCCTTAGTGAGGACTAAGGAAATATTTCTCGGTTATGGAGGTGATAAAGAGTTCATCGTAAAGATTTATGTCGATGCAAGCTTTACACCGATCTAGATGACTCTAAATCTCAATCTGGATACATATTGAAAGTGGGAGCAATTAGCTAGAGTAGCTCCATGCAGAGCATTGTAGACATAGAATATTTACAAAATACATACGGCTCTGAATGTGACAGACTCATTGACTAAACTTATCTCATAAGCAAAACATGATCACACCTTAGTAGTCTTTGGGTGTTAATCATATAGAAATGTGAACTAGATAATTGACTCTAGTAAACCCTTTGGTTGTTGGTCACATGGATATGTGAACTATGGGTGTTAATCACATACAGATGTGAACTATTGATGTTAAATCACATGGCGATGTGAACTAGATTATTGACTCTAGTGCAAGCGGGAGACTGAAGGAAATATGCCCTAGAGGCAATAAAAAAGTTATTATTTATTTCCTTATTTCATGATAAATGTTTATTATTCATGCTAGAATTGTATTAACCAGAAACTTAGTACATGTGTGAATACATAGACAAAACATGGTGTCCCTGGTGTGCCTCTACTTGACTAGCTCGTTAATCAAAGATGGTTATGTTTCCTGACCATAGACATGTGTTATCATTTGATGAACGGGATCACATCGCTAGGAGAATGATGTGATGGTCATGACCCATCCATTAGCTTAAAATTACGATGTTACAGTTTCATTGCTACTGCTTTCTTCATAACTTATACATGTTCCTCAGACTATGAGATTATGCAACTCCCGAATACCGGAGGAACACTTTGTGTGCCTGATAACACACAAGTGTAGGGGATCGCAACAGCTTTCGAGGGTAAAGTATTCAACCCAAATTTATTGATTCGACACAAGGGGAGCCAATGAATATTCTTGAGTATTAGCAGTTGAGTTGTCAATTCAACCACACCTGGATAACTTAGTATCTGCAGCAAAGTGTTTAGTAGCAAAAGTGGTATGATAATAAAGGTAACAGTAGCAAAAGTAAAGATAAATGTTTTTGGGTTTTTGTAGTAGTTGTAACAGTAGCAATGGAAAAGTAAATAAACGAAGAACAATATGTGAAAAGCTCATAGGCAATGGATCAGTGATGGATAATTATGCCGGATGCGATTCCTCATGTAATAGCTATAACATAGGGTGACACAGAACTAGCTCCAATTCATCAATGTAATGTAGGCATGTATTCCGTAAATAGTCATACGTGCTTATGAAAAAGAACTTGCATGACATCTTTTGTCCTACCCTCCCGTGGAAGCGGGGTCCTAGCGGAAACTAAGGGATATTAAGGCATCCTTTTAATAGAGAATCGGAACAAAGCATTAGCACATAGTGAATACACGAACTCCTCAAACTACGGTCATCACCGAGAAGTATCCCGATTAGTGTCACTTCGGGGTTGTCGGATCATAACACATAATAGGTGACTATAGACTTGCAAGATAGGATCAAGAACACACATATATTCACGAAAACATAATAGGTTCAGATCTGAAATCATGGCACTCGGGCCCTAGTGACTAGCATTAAGCATAGCAAAGTCATAGTAACATCAATCTCAGAACATAGTGGATACTAGGGATCAAACCCTAACAAAACTAACTTGATTACATGGTAAATCTCATCCAACCCATCACCGTCTAGCAAGCCTACGATGGAATTACTCGCGCACGGCGGTGAGCATCATGAAATTGGTGATGGAGGATGGTTGATGATGACGACAGCGACGAATCCCCCTCTCCGGAGCCCCGAACGGACTCCAGATCAGCCCTCCCGAGAGAGATTAGGGCTTGGCGGCGGCTCCGTGTCGTAAAACGCGATGAAACTTTCTCTCTGATTTTTTTCTCCCCGAACGTGAATATATGGGGTTGGAGTTGAGGTCGGTGGAGGTCCAGGGGGCCCACAAGATAGGAGGCCACGCCCTAGGGGGGCGCCCCCCTATCTCGTGGACAGGCTGTTGGCCCCCTGGCATTAATTCTTCGCCAAAATTTCTTATTAATTCCAAAAAGTGCCTCCGTAGATTTCCAGGACATTCTGAGAACTTTTCTTTTCTACACATAAAATAACATCATGGTAGTTCTGCTGAAAACAGCGTCAGTCCGGGTTAGTTTCATTCAAATCATGCAAGTTAGAGTCCAAAGCAAGGGCAAAAGTGTTTGGAAAAGTAGATACGTTGGAGACGTATCAACTCCCCCAAGCTTAAACCTTTGCATGTCCTTAAGCAATTCAGTTGATAAACTGAAAGTGATAAAGAAAAACTTTTACAAACTCTTTTTGCCCTTCTTGTTGTAAACATGAAAAGCCAGCATTCAAGTTTCAGCAAATATTATGAACTAACCATACTCACAATAACACATAGGTCTCACAATTACTCATATCAATAGTATAATTAGCTAGCGAGCCATAATAATAAAACTCGGATGACAACACTTTCTCAAAATAATCATAACATGATACAACAAAATGGTATCTCGCTAGCCCTTTCTGAGACTGCAAAACATAAATGCAGAGCACCTTTAAAGATCAAGGACTGACTAAACATTGTAATTCATGGTAAAAGAGATCCAGTCAAGTCATACCCAATATAAACCAATAATAATGAATGCAAACGACAGTGTGCTCTCCAGCGGGTGCTTTTAATAAGAAGGATGATGACTCAACATAAAAAGTAAACAGATAGGCCCTTCGCAGAGGGAAGCAGGGATTTGTAGAGGTGCTAGAGCTCGATTTTAAAATAGAGATTGAATAACATTTTGAGCGGCATACTTTTGCTGTCAACGCAATAACTATGAGATGGCTGTATCTTCCATACTACATGCATTATAGGCAGTTCCCAAACAGAATGGTAAAGGTTTATACTCCCCCAACCACCAACAAGCATCAATCCATGGCTTGCCCAAAACAACGAGTGCCTCCAACATACAACAGGCACATCCTCACAAATACCGACAGGTATAGCCGTTGATTTATCGGCCATTTGCAAAGATATTTCAGTTGGTGTCAACTTATTCAATTCAAGTCTACGATATAAAGAGAGAGGCATAACACTAACACCGGCTCTAAGATCACATAAAGCAGTTCTAACATAATTTCTTTTAATAGAGCATGGTATAGTTGGTACACCCTGATCTCCAAGTTTCTTTGGTATTCCACCCTTAAAAGTGTAATTAGCAAGCAAGGTGGAAATTTCAGCTTCCGGTATCTTTCTTTTGTTTGTAATGATATCCTTCATATATTTAGCATAAGGATTTACTTTAAGCATATCAGCTAAGCACATACGTAAGAAAATAGGTCTAATCATTTCAGCAAAGCGCTCAAAATCCTCATCATCCTTTGACTTGGATGGTTTAGGAGGAAAGGGCATAGGTTTCTGAACCCATGGTTCTCTTTCTTTACCGTGCTTCCTAGCAACAAAATCTCTCTTATCATAACATTGATTATTTGATTGTGGGTTATCAAGATCAATAGAAGGTTCAATCTCTACATCATTGTTTTTGCTAGGTTGAGCATCAACATGAACATTATCATTAACATTATCACTAGGTTCATGTTCATCACCTGATTGTGTTTCAGCATCAGAAATAGAAATATCATTGGGATTATCAGGTGTGTCTACAGTAGGTTCTCTAGAAGCATGCAAAGTTCTATCGTTTTTCTTTTTCTTCTTTTTAGAATAACTAGGTGCCTCTAAATTATTTCTCTGAGAATCTTGCTCGATTCTCTTAGGGTGGCCTTCCGGATACAAAGGTTCCTGAGTCATTCTACCAGTTCTAGTAGCCACTCCAATGGCAAAGTCATTTTTATTATTTAATTCATCAAGCAAATCATTTTGAGCTTTAAGTACTTGCTCAGCTTGAGTAGCAACCATAGAAGCATATTTGCTAACGCGGTGAAGTTCATCTTTAACTCTAGCCAGATTATCACCTACGCGTCCTATCTTGAAAGCATTATTCTTTAACTCTCTACCAACATAAGCATTAAAACTTTCTTGTCTAGCCATAAAGTCATCAAATTCATCTAAGCATGGGCTATGAAATTTAGTAGAGGGTATTTCAACTTTATCATATCTATAGATAGAATTTACCTTTACTACCTATGTCGGATTATCAAGACAATGTGGTTCTTCAGGCGGTAAATTAAGACCATGTATTTCTTCAATAGGTGGTAAATTCTTAACATCTTCAGCTTTAATACCTTTTTCTTTCATTGATTTCTTTGCCTTTTGCATATCTTCAGGACTGAGAAATAAAACACCTCTCTTCTTCGGAGTGGGTTTAGGAATAGGCTCAGGAGTTGGCTCAATTGGTTCAGGAATTACTTCAGGAACTGGCTCGGGAAGAGTCCAATTATTTTCATTAGTCAACATATTATTCAATAATATTTCAGCTTCATCGACTGTTCTTTCCCTGAAAACACAACCAGCACAACTATCCAAGTAGTCCTTGGAAGCATCGGTTAGTCCATTATAAAAGATATCAAGTATTTCATTTTTCTTAAGAGGATGATCAGGCAAAGCATTAAGTAACCGGAGAAGCCTCCCCCAAGCTTGTGGGAGACTCTCTTCTTTAATTTGCACAAAATTATATATTTCCGGCAAGGCAGCTTGTTTCTTATGAGCAGGGAAATATTTAGCAAAGAAGTAATAAATCATATCCTGGGGACTACGCACACAACCAGGAGCAAGAGAATTATACCAAGTCTTAGCATCACCCTTTAATGAGAACGGAAATATCTTAAGGATATATAAATAGCGAGACTTCTCATCATTAGTAAACAGGGTGGCTATATCATTCAACTTGGTAAGATGTGCCACAACAGTTTCAGATTCAAGGCCATAAAAAGGATCAGATTCAACTAAAGTGATAATATCAGGATCAACAGAGAATTTATAATCCTTATCAGTAACACAGATAGGTGAAGTAGCAAAAGCAGGATCGGGTTTCATTCTAGCATTAAGAGACTGCTGCTTCCATTTAGCTAATAATTTCTTAAGATCATTTCTATCATTGCAAGCAAGGATTTCCATAGCAGCTGCTTCATTCATAACATAACCCTTAGGAACAACAGGTAATACATAATCATTGGGGGAACCTTTGGTTGGTTACTTCATTGAAATAGAAAGTACATCTCTAACTCCCGGCTAACGCGAATCATTCAAAAACTAGTACTTATTGGGTTGGGCAACCGACACATGAAATTAATGCTGGGCTACACTTCCTTCAATTAATTGTTTAGGTTTACTTTGGCGGAGCATTCAATCCAGGTGTGGGAATCATTCCGACTTCATGTATTTGCCCTGCCCTAGCCTTTTGGGAATGTAGGTGTCCGCGAATGGAAGCTCGGCAACAGAGCAGACCGGAAGAAGTATGTACCTCATGAAGCAAGGACTAGCCAGAGCTCTTAGTATGGCCACTTTTGCAGGATGAATCCGTTCACTGCCTGCTTGTCTATCGCATTGGACCTAGAAAGAGTGCAAACAGGAAGCATAGACCCTTGAGAAATAGAGGAGCTATGAGTGCTGTCCACAACCTCTAATGTTCCAAAAGATATAATCCGTCACTCGCTCCAGAGACCTCAGTACCGTGCTAACTCCAAGAATTTCCTTCTTTACTACATAAAGCATCAGTTGCTGGATAGAAAGCAAAAGCATTTATTTATAGCTGACAGTTAGCTTTCGCTTGATTTCTTTCTTATAAAATTACATTTTGTTGATTGTAGATTGGGTCGGTGTAAATAAAGGGTGAGCTCCAAACTACAGTGGGAAAGGCCGAGTATACACCAACCATACTTTGGAGTGAGAAGGAGATCCTAACTAACAAAATAAGGCATCTGATACTGTGCTGAAAAGTCCCGTTTGGTCACTTTTCAAAATAAGGATGCGCCGCTATTTTATCATCATCTGGCACTGCTTGACTTGCTTTCACAGCTTTTAGCTTGAACGTGGCACTAAAGCCTCCATGTCAACTAAAGAAAATAGTTCAAGACAGTAGAGCACAGAGGGAATTACCAACATGGGTTAAGCATTTCGTTTAGTGAATGCGGAGATAAAACTAGCTGCTATTGATGTGCAATTGGACCGCTCGCATCGCTCCTTGACACGAAGGCTATAAAAATCAAAGGAAATACTGGGCGTAAATGACTTTGGAGTTCAAACCTGGCAAAGTCCTTACTTACTCGGCTCCAGGCCAAAGCGATGAAAAGACCCTTTATTTAATATGGTCACGCCCATGAGAGAAAGTCTAGCCCTATCAACACCTTCTGATCCTAGTTGGCTCGAGTAAGGCAGGCTACTTCTAAGCAATCTAGAGAACATTGAACCTCATTGAAAAGAAATAACTTCCGGCCAACATAAAGATCCAGCAACCTTTTGCCTGACCTCGGCTCTGACGCATTCCTTGTAGCCTAGATTTTCACTACATTCTTTGGGATCAATGCCTACTTCTTAAACTTGAAATACCTGTATCCCTTCTTCGATAAGTGGAATGTTTCGCTTGAGCGTCTACTTTGGCGAAACCCTTGTTATCTATGCTATGTATTTGTGGCCTAGCCCTCTATAAGGCACACGTTTTTTATACGTGAGGCTATAGAAGGAAAGCAACAATCCTGGAGGAGGAAATAGTTCACTTGTTGGGCACCTGGGCTCCCTATTCGTAAATTCACTTACGTGACGAGCAATTAACAAGGCGCGTTGCGTTTGAATGACATGTTATTTGAATAATATTGCTGTTGTGTCGCAAGTCTCAGTCTTCCAAAATAGGAGACGACTATGGACAGAGATACCAGGTAAACGGAGTGCCAGTGATTGCCTTGGTTGATAGTGGCAGCACGCACTGTTTTGTAGACCCCAAAGATTGTGAAGCGGGCTGGTTACGACTCAACTCCGTATAAACCTATGGAAATCACAGTAGCAAATGGCTCTAAGATGTATTCTGAGCACAAATGTGATGGCATGATATGGGTAATGCAAGGGAAGGAGTTTTAGTTTGACATGAAAGTCATGGAGGTAGGTTCGTATGAGGGGGAGATTGGATTTTGTTGCTATAAGAAGGAAGGGCCAATTATTTTATCAACCAGTGCACCATCCATAACATTGGTCAAGGAAGGCAAGAAAGTAGTTTGAAAGGGAATTCAATCATCAATAATAGGTTCTTCAATATTTTCATTCCCCCTAACTCTAGCAAGTTGTTCATCTATAAATTCACCTAATGGCAAAGTAGTATCACACACAGAAGTAGTTTCATCATGCATAGCAGAAGTGGCATCATCAATAACATGCGACATATCAGAATTCATAGCAGTAGTAGGTTTAGGTGTCGCAAGCCTACTAATAACGGAAGGAGAATCTAGTGCAGAGCTAGATGGCAGTTCCTTACCTCCCCTCGTAGTTGAGGGCAAAATCTTGGTTTTAGCGTCTTTCAAGTTCTTCATAGTGATCAACAGATATAAATCCCAAGTGACTCAGAGAATAGAGCTATGCTCCCCGGCAACGGCGCCAGAAATTCGTCTTGATAACCCACAAGTGTAGGGGATCGCAACAGCTTTCGAGGGTAAATTATTCAACCCAAAATTATTGATTCGACAAAAGGGGAGCCAAAGAATATTCTTGAGTATTAGCAGTTGAGTTGTCAATTCAACCACACCTGGATAACTTAGTATTTGCAGCAAAGTGTTTAGTAGCAAAAGTGGTATGATAATAAAGGTAACAGTAGCAAAAGTAAAGATAAATGTTTTTGGGTTTTTGTAGTAGTTGTAACAGTAGCAACGGAAAAGTAAATAAGCGAAGAACAATATGTGAAAAGCTCGTAGGCAATGGATCAGTGATGGATAATTATGCCGGATGCGATTCCTCATGTAATAGCTATAACATAGGTGACACAGAACTAGCTCTAATTCATCAATGTAATGTAGGCATGTATTCCGTAAATTGTCATACGTGCTTATGGAAAAGAACTTGCATGACATCTTTTGTCCTGCCCTCCCGTGGAAGCGGGGTCCTAGCGGAAACTAAGGGATATTAAGGCCTCCTTTTAATAGAGAACCGGAACAAAGCATTAGCACATAGTGAATACATGAACTCCTCAAACTACGGTCATCACCGAGAAGTATCCCGATTATTGTCACTTCGGGGTTGTCGAATCATAACACATAATAGGTGACTATAGACTTGCAAGATAGGATCAAGAACACACATATATTCATGAAAACATAATAGGTTCAGATCTGAAATCATGGCACTCGGGCCCTAGTGACAAGCATTAAGCATAGCAAAGTCATAGCAACATCAATCTCAGAACATAGTGGATACTAGGGATCAAACCCTAACAAAACTAACTTGATTACATGGTAAATCTCATCCAACCCATCACCTTCCAGCAAGCCTACGATGGAACTACTCACGCACGGCGGTGAGCATCATGAAATTGGTGATGGAGGATGGTTGATGATGACGACGGCGATGAATCCCCCTCTCCGGAGCCCCGAACGGACTCCAGATCAGCCCTCCCGAGAGAGATTAGGGCTTGGCAGCGGCTCCGTGTCGTAAAACGCGATGAAACTTTCTCTCTGATTTTTTTTCTGCCCGAACATGAATATATGGAGTTGGGGTTGAGGTCGGTGGAGGTCCAGGGGGCCCACGAGATAGGAGGCTGTGCCCTAGGAGGGGCGCCCCCTGTCTCGTGGACAGGTTGTGGGCCCCCTGGCATTAATTCTTTCGCCAAAAGTTCTTATTAATTCCAAAAAGTGCCTCCGTGGATTTCCAGGACATTCCGAGAACTTTTCTTTTCTACACATAAAACAACATCATGGTAGTTCTGCTGAAAACAGCGTCAGTCCGGGTTAGTTTCATTCAAATCATGCAAGTTAGAGTCCAAAACAAGGGCAAAAGTGTTTGGAAAAGTAGATACGTTGGAGACGTATCAGTGCTACCAAACGTCACAACGTAAATGGGTGATTACAAAGGTGCTCTACAGGTGTCTCCGAAGGTGTTTGTTGGGTTGGCATAGATCGAGATTAGGATTTGTCACTCCATGTTTCGGAGAGGTATCTCTGGGCCCTCTCGGTAATACTCATCACTATAAGCCTTGCAAGCATTGTGAATAATAAGTTAGTTGCGGGATGAACTATTATGGAATGAGTAAAGAGACTTGCCGGTAACAAGACTGAACTAGGTATGATGATACCGACGATCGAATCACGGGCAAGTAACATACCGATGAAAAAGGGAACAACGTATGTTGCTATGCGGTTTGACCGATAAAGATCTTCGCAGAATATGTAGGAACCAATAGGAGCATCCAGGTTCCACTATTGGTTGTTGACCGGAGATGTGTCTCTGTCATGTCTACATAGTTCTCGAACCTGTAGGGTCCGCACGCTTAACGTTCAATGACGATTGGTATTATGAGTTTATGTGATATGATGTACCGAAGATTGTTCGGAGTCCTGGATATGATCGTGGACATGACGAGGAGTCTCAAAATGGTCGAGACATAAAGATTGATATATTGGACAACTATATTTGGACACCGAAAGTGTTTCGGATAAAACCGGAGTGCCGGAGGGTTATCGGAACATCCGGGGGAACTAATGGGCCTCGATGGGCCCTAGTGGAGAGAGAGAGGGACCGGCCAGGGCAGGCTGCGCGCTCCCTCCCCTTGAGTCCGAATAGGACAAGGAAGGGGGGGCGGTGCCCCCCTTTCCTTCCCCCTCTTCCCCTCTTGGTGGAATCCTACTAGGACTAGTAGTCCTAGTAGGACTCCCCTCTTGGGGCGTGCCTAATTGGGCCAGCCAGCCTCCCCCTTGCTCCTTTATATACGGGGGCAGGGGGCACCCTAGAACACACAAGTTGATTTTTTAGTCGTGTGCGGTGCACCCCTCCATAGATTTCCACCTCGATCATATCGTCGTAGTGCTTAGGCGAAGCCCTGCGCCGGTAACTTCATCATCACCGTCACCACGCCGCCATGCTGACGAAACTATCCCTCGACCTTAGCTGGATCTAGAGTTCGTGGGACGTCACCGAGATGAACGTGTGCAGATCGTGGAGGTGCCATACCTTCGGTGCTAGGATCGGTCGGATCGTGAAGACGTACGACTACATCAACCGTGTTGTCATAACGCTTCCGCTTTCGGTCTATGAGGGTACGTAGACAACACTCTCCCCTCTCGTTGCTAAGCATCACCTAGAGATAGATCTTGCATGATCGTAGGATTTTCTTTTGAATTACTGCGTTCCCCAACAATGATGTGTGAGTAGTTTACCACAGACCTACGGGTCCATAGCTAGTAGCTAGATGGCTTCTTCTCTCTCTTTGATCTTCAATACTATGTTCTCCTTGATGTTCTTGGAGTTCTATCCTATGTAATCTTATTTTGCAGTGTGTTTGTTTAGATCCGATGAATTGTGGATTTATGATCAGATTATCTATGAATATTATTTGAGTCTCCTCTGAATTCTTATATGCATGATTTGATAGCTTTGTGTTTCTCTTCAAATTATTGATTTAGTTTGGCCAACTAGATTGATCTATCTTGCAATGGGAGAGGTGCTTTGTGATGGGTTCAATCTTGCGGTGTCCTCACCCAGTGACATAGTAGGGGTAGCGAGGCGCGTATTATATTGTTTCCATTAAGGATAAAATATGGGGTTTATATCATATTGCTTGAGTTTATCCCTCTATATTATGTCATCTTGCTTAAGGCGTTACTCCGTTCTTATGAACTTAATACTCTAGATGCATGCTGGATAGAGGTCGATGTGTGGAGTGGTAGTAGTAAATGCGGGCAGGAGTCGGTCTACTTGTCACGGACGTGATGCCTATGTTCATGATCATTGCCTTAGATATCGTCATAACTTTGCGTTTTTCTATCAATTGCTCAACAGTAATGTGTCTACCCACCGTATGTTTTCTTTCAAGAGAGAAGCCTCTATTGAAACCTATGGCCGCCGGGTCTATTTTCCATCATATATTTTCATATCTACAAAACCAAAAACCCAAAAATACCTTGTTTTAATTTATTTGTCTTTACTTTATTTTACCTTTTAGTAATTTTTTATATCTATATCTATCAGATCTCATCCTTGCAAGTGACCATAGAGGGATTGACAACCCATTTATCGCATTGGGTGCAAGTGTTTGATTGTTTGTGCTGGTGCATATATTGGAGACTTGCTTGTACCTCCCACTGGATTGATACCTTGGTTCTCAACTGAGAGAAATACTTATCTCTACTTTGTTGCATCGACATTTCCTCTTCAAGGTAAAAACCAACGCAAGCTCAAGAAGTAGCAGGAGGACCGCGAGGCGAGGGAGCATCTCGGGGCCGAGGCCGCCGCCGAGGCCTACATGCAAGAGCTCCGCTGGCACCACCCGGAGCTCGTGGAGGCGGAGCGGATGATCTTTGCCAACGCTGACGACGAGGTTATCATTATCTCCTCCTCCGACGAGGTTGAAGGTGGCGAGGACGGCGTCATGAAGGGTGGCGAGGTGGGCCGCAAGGACGAGGAGATCGTAGTCGACGAGTGGAGGAGTGTCTTCCCCGATGACGAAGACGACGACACCTGCCCGGACACAAATCGCGGCACACCGTACCTGACGAGGAAGGATTGGCTCGACCTCACATTCAACCGAAAGTAGTTTAATTAAGCTTAGTTTAGTTTAAATTTGTGTTTTATGTTCGGTTGTGCAAACTATCCATGTTTATGTTTTAATGCATGATATTTTCGGTTCAAATTTCTTTTAATTTGACCAAATTGAAGTTTACTCTGTTAAGTTTAGGGGTCGGCTAGAAACGAAAAAAAATAGTGGAGTATATATACTCCACTAAGGGTTTTACTCCGTTAACTTATAGGGGATCGGCTAGAGATGTCCTAAAGGACTTGTTTACTAACTGCGGAAAAGTCTAAAGAGAA
Organism: Triticum aestivum; assembly: GCF_018294505.1. Taxonomy (NCBI): domain Eukaryota; kingdom Viridiplantae; phylum Streptophyta; class Magnoliopsida; order Poales; family Poaceae; genus Triticum; species Triticum aestivum. The sequence goes on from NC_057813.1 coordinate 465,054,425, forward strand.
TTATCAAATGGTTGTTCGGAAATAGATATGTATCATACCACATTATTGAAGATTTCAGGGGACTTTATGAACCCAACTAACCTATTAAGTTGCATACGCTTGTAGCAGTTTTCAAAAGCAGTTAGTGGGGTTGGATGCCATGAACTCATTGAACAGTGAAACCCTGTGGATTACTTTTTCGGACATCAATTTTGCCATCTTGTAAACAGAAGGGTTCAGCAAGAAAACAAAATGATGTAGCTCTAGATAAAATAAGCATCAAGTTAATCTGGTATCTAGTTTTCCAGAACTTATATGGTAAATTCCTGGTACCTATTTAGTTGGTACCTCGTCAATCGTCCTATTTACATGGTTGTTCCTTCACCTTTCGGAAATTGCTGATTGAGATCTTTATCATTGCAAGGATCTCCCCCAATGATCAGGCGACATATTTTCTATGTTTCTGTTAGGGCCTCAACCAAAAACACAACTGTCAACCTCCCATTTCTCCAGGAAGAAGTAAGGTGACCAAGAGATCGGACGCGGGGCAGCAGCAAGAATCTCTTACCTAGAATCCTTCTGACTTACTCCTCCTAGGAGCCAACTTGAACCCTGGGAGGCGAGACTGTCCAGGGACCCATAGTATATAGGAAGTAAGACTCGTCAAGCCACCGACACTAAATTAGGGAGCAGTTGCATTGATTACTTCTGCAATGGGAGGTAGAGGAGTAAGATTTGAGGAGAAGGTGCAGATTGTAGAGGGAGAGCTGTTTCATAGGGGGAGATAATTGCCGTGGAGAAGATGAGTAGCTGTCATGGGGAAGAGTCGCTCATTTAAATATAGAACTGAAGGTGAGAAAATTAGGGATGATTAATCCTGTCGTTTCATATGCATGTGTGGTTGCCGTTTCATTGTCGTGAGTGGATAGCCTGTGGATCATGGCAGCAGAGAACGTAAGAGAGAGCGACAGCAAGCACACTTGCAGCAAAGAAAGATGGAAGTCTGATCGATCGATCCTACTGCAGTTACACGGGCTCACACCACACACCAAATAAGCTGGCCAATTTATTGGACCGGGTAACCCAGTGCAAAAAATGCCTACTTGTCGATAGCTGCAAACAAACGCATGACGTGGCTGCTGCATGTTACAGAAACAGACACACATGTGGCTGCCTTGCGGAGTTGGAGTAGGTGCATGTTAAGATAAATTAATTAGTGGGATGAACTTCTTAGGTATATAGGATAAGTTAGTCCATAAAAATCATGTAAAAGTGCACCGAAACCATATAAAATTATAGTAAACATGGTATGGATACTTTATAAATTATAAATACGTTGGAGACGTATCCGTCCGCGTCGACCCGCCGGATGTACCAGACGTCTTTGCAACAATGCATTGGGATGGCAAACTTGAGGACAACGATACCGAGGAGCTGACATATGTTAATCGCATTTTTGCAAAAAGTCACTTTTCCATAAATGCAAATTCCTAGGTTTTGGAGAACCAAGTTTTCTATATCCACGAGTTAGTTAGACCATCCAAACAAGATTTTATTCTGTTAGAGCCGTTTCCTAGTTAATAGAGACAGGGTTTTGTATATCGCTCTTATCAAAAAAAAACTAAATAAGCTTGGCTCTGAACAACATTGGCTACGACACGGAGGTGCTTACCCTTTCCCAACAAGCGTTTCCCCAAGCAGGAAGGATTCCAAAGCCAAAACTCAAACCCTCTGCTTACGGCATAAATGGTCTAGCCCACTTGGTAAAAAAAATTGAGCGATTGGCCTACTTGGTAGTAAACCTGGGCATTCCCCGGGTCGGGTGGGGTACGGGCCGGGCTTCACAAAGCCTGTCCAAAAATTCTTAAGCCCGGGCCCAGCCCGGCTCGGCCCACAGCCCGTAAAATCTGTTATTTTCTCTATTAAATTCAATAAAAGACCTAATTTCCGAGCTACATACACACACACACACACACTACATTATACATGGTTTTATCGGGCTTAGGGCCAGGCCATGGGCAAGAAAGTGAGGCCTGAACCTGGCCCAGATGTTGGGCTTCAGGTCGGGCTGCTCGGGACGGGCCACATATGCCGAGGTCTATTTGGTAGTTAGCTCGCTTGTTCGTGTGGCGTTGCAACGAGTGGAATCCTATTTAGCCCCAATTGTGTCGGTTACATATACCCCTTGTAGGGCGTGCATCTCTCCCCTTCGATCAATTTTCTATGGGGTGGCCCGTAGGTATTTGCCCACACTTCGGTCGCTTGTTTCATGACCATAAGCTTCCCCGCGAGTTTTGGGAAGCTTTTGGAATCTTCCAACTTGTTTTTATAGTATTTTTGTTTTTTCGATAGTTTTTGTTCAGTTTTATTATGTTTTTATTCTATTTTAAAAAAACATGATTTTTTTTTCAAATCCATGAACTTTTTTCAAATTCATGATCTTTTTTAAAATTCGTGAATTTTTTTCAAATTCGTGATTTTTTTCAAATCTTGTGTTCTTTTTGCCCCAAATTGAAGAACTTTTTTCAATTTCAATATTTTTAAATTTCAAGGATTTTTTTCAAATGCTGTGGACCTTTTTCAATGTTGACTTTTTTTCTATAAATTCATGAAGTTTTTACAAATTGGTGAACTTTTCATTCTTTTGGAGCCTCAAATTCTTTAATTGTTCCCTGAATGAAGTCAATTTTTTTTACTTTTGTGAACTATTTTTAAATTCATGTTTTTTCACATTTATTGAACTTTTTTTGAAATTCATTGGGATTTTTCAAACTAGTCTATGACAAACTAGTCAATGGCCAGAAGTCAAACTAGTCAATGGTCGGAGGTCAAACTAGTCAGCTACATCCTCTGTTCCTAAATGTAAGACATTTTGACAGTTAAATATAAACTACCAAAACGTCTTATATTTAAAAACAGAGGTAGTATATTAGAGGTTAGCAGCTTGCGTTTTTTTGGGCAAAGCAGCCTGCGGTTCGTGAAGCCAGGCAAGCGCGGTGACCAATTTTTTTTCTATTTTCCAATTTTTTGTGTCGATACAACGCTTTTTATTTAGACATCAAGAGCTTGTTGGATACAAAGATTACTAGGAGGAGTAGAGAGCCAAACATGAAGTCCCACTTCTAGACTAACAGTCTATGAGAGTTAATCTCTCTCACTATCATATAATACTCATCGAGTTGCAATGTTGCCTTGAGCTCGTTAATAACTCTATGACAGTCTGTCGCGATATGGATTTTGCGTAGTGCCAAATCCTGCGCCAATGCTTGAGCCTCTCTGTATGCATATGCTTCCAATGTTTCAGGTTCTGTTATTCCTTAAAAAACTACCGTCGAAGCTCCAAGACACATCCCATGTTCATCTCTGCAAACCACTCCCACTGCTCCCTTGTTTATGTTCTTGGCCACTGGCGCATCAGCGTTCAATCTCGTATGTTCCGAAAGAGGTGTCCTCCAAGCTTGTGGGACTCGGGTTGTAGCTGAAAGGTTTCTCCTGCATGGACCGGGGTTGTAGACTCCAATTAGGATCTCTCTCTCTCTCTCTTTTTTAGTGGTTTTAGGACCTCTCTTTGCAGCAACTAGGATAGGGGAGCAACTAATTAACGAGCGCTCCTTAGGGAGCCTCGCAGCGATCAGCGCCACTTGGCGCGCTATCAGCCATTCGCCACGAGTCGCGCTCTGGGCGCTCCCTTCGGATTTTGTTTTTTTTTTATTTTTCCGCACGCGTTTTTGGCTTTTTAAACGGTGTTTTCCCAGTTTTTTGATGTTTTGGTTTTCCACCGGTCTTCCCTAGCTTTTCGACCAAAAAACATTTCAAAAAAAAAATTGCGCAAAAAATCGGATTTTTTTCGCGAGAGTCACGGTTTTGTTTTCACGAGAGGCACGGGTGTGCTTTCGCGAGAGGCATGGCCGTGCCTCTTGGAAACGGAAAAAACGCGTTTTTTGTTTTTTTTCCTTTCGTGAGAGCCACAGTTTTGTTTCCGCGAGAGGCACGGTTGTGCTTTCGCGAGAGTCACGGCCGTGCCTCTTGGAAACAAAAAAAACACGTTTTCTGTTTTTTTTTCTTTTGTGAGAGGCACGGTTTGGCTTCCGCGAGAGGCACCGTTGTGCTTTTGCGAGAGTCATGGTCGTGCCTCCTCGGAAATGAAAAAAAAAACACATTTTCAGTTTTTCTTTCTTTCGCGAGAGGTACGGTTTTGCTTCCGCGAGAGGCACGTTCAGGAGATCAATGGAGACCATCTCTAGGTACTTCAAGCAAGTGCTTTTTGCTATTGGGGAGCTTAGAGGAGAGATGATCAGGAGACCATCTGGTCAGACTCCACCCAAGATTCGCGGAAGCCCAAGATGGTATCCATACTTCAAGGTGAGCATTCACAATATACACTTTTCATGTCTTGATATGCTTGTATTGTTCAAGTTGAGCACTAACACAAGCTTGTGATGCCATTTCCAGGACTGCATTAGGGCAATAGATGGTACTCATGTCACTACTAGAGTTCCTAGGTCACAATCTGCAGCATACAGGGGGAGGAAGCACTACACAAGCAAGAATGTGCTTGCTGCTGTTGACTTTGATCTGAAGTTCACATATGTGCTGGCTGGCTGGGAGGGGTCAGCGCATGATGCAAACATTCTCCCTGACAGCATGAGCCGACCTGATGGGATCAACATCCCCGACGGCAAGTTCTGCCTTGGAGATGCTGGCTATGCATGCCGGCCGGGTATTCTTCCACCCTTCAGGAAAACAAAGGTACCATCTCAACGAGTTCTCTGGTAGGAACTTTTCCTAGGACTGCACAGGAGCTGTTTAATCTCAGACACTCCAGCCTTAGAGTAACTGTTGAGAGGGCATTTAGAACTCTGAAGAATAGGTCTAAGGTCTTGGATCAGAAGCCATTTCACCCATACTCCACTCAAGTTAAGCTAGTTCTTGCTTGTTGCATTCTGCGCAACTGGATCCTCCAGTGGGGCTTTGATGAACACGTGCCTGAGGAGGAAGAGGTCGAGCCTGACGATGTTGTTAGCTCTGGCCATGGTGTGGAGGCATTTGACAATGACGCTTGGAAGAACAAAAGGTTGGAGTGGGCAGAGGCAATGTGGCTTAACAGAGGTCAGTGCAGGATTTGAAGAAGAGGAAGAAGAAACAGCAGCAGCAGAAGCACAGAAGAAGAGGAAGAAGAAGAAGAAGCAGCAGCAACAGCAGCAGAAGCAGAAGAGGAAGATGAAGTAGCAACACCGATGTACTATCCCCTATTTAGCCAATGGCTCTTAATAATTTGAACTGTCATTTGATTGTGGTTAGGATGAACTGTCATTTGTATAACTAGCTGGCTTTATGTTCAGATTGTGTGTGTGGTAAGGTCACCACTAGTTAGAAGTGGTGACAACACCTTATGCAGGTTGCAATCAAACACCATGTCATATGTGCACCTAATACAATGCAGGCAACCAAACGCTGGGTCAAAAATGGTTGTCTCATGCAACTAGGGGCATGCAGGCAACCAAACTATGTGCATCTAGGGTTTTTTGGCCTGCAACCCCTCAAACCGGCTCAATAGAGCCAGGCTCGCCGGGCCAGGCTGAGTCGGCAATGTAACCAAACACGCCCTAGGGCTCAGGAGTCAGATGCGACTCTGTTTGCATCCCTATCGCCATCGACGAAAGCCGAGCCGATGCTATAGAAGGGGTCATGGTTGAGCTTGCGTCCCAGATTTGAGCAGTGGTGGGGCTCCGAGTACAAAATAGAGGCCACCTGCAGCGTCGCACGCCACCGAGGCCACAACGTAGGCTGCCGAACCTCACGGCTGCCGTCCACTAGCCGCCGGCGCCGCCAAAGACTCTGGCCGCTTGCCTCCGAAACCGCTCATCGCCCGACTATCGACGAGCACCGCCGGTGACTTGCCGCCGAGCAGCCCCCGTCACCGCGCCGCCTTTCACCTCGTGCTCTTCACCGTCGAGAACAGAGTTCTTTCCAAAACATGAAACCGTTCTAATCCGATTAGAAAATCACGGGAACGTGAGCTTAGCTAATCTCCTTAACGGTTAGCAAATAAAATTACCTCGATATCAAGGTAATTTTACAACGTAATGTGGGACCAGTAAATTTACCTCGAGAAGGACAAATCTTACTACACAGCGGCTAGTGGGACGGGATGCGATTGGAGACAACACAATTCTCCGGCTCGATCGTTCGACCGGGGTGAAGAATAATTCTTCACCCTACACACACACACACACACACACACACACACACACACACACATTATACTTGTTTTTTCTTGAAAAACATGTTTTGCCGGGCTTCGGGCCAGGCCATGGGCAAGAAAGTGAGGCCTGAACCTGGCCCATATGTTGGGCTTCAGGTCGGGCTGCTCGGCCCGGGCCACATATGCCCAGGTCTACTTGGTAGTTAGCTCGCTTGTTCATGTGGCGTTACAACGAGTGGAATTAGCCCCAATTGTGCCGGTTACATATATCCTGTGCACGGCGCGGATCTCTCCCCTTCGATCAATTTTCTACTGGGTGGCCCATAGGTATTCGGCCACATTTCGGTTGCTTGTTTCATGACTAGAAGCTTCCTCGCTAGTTTCGGGAACCTTTTGGAATCTTCCAACTTTTTTTATAGTATTTTGGTTTTCTCGATGGTTGTTGTTCAGTTTTATTATGTTTTTATTCTATTTTTAAAAAAAAAATCATGATTTTTTAAATCCATGATCTTTTTTAAAATTCATGATTTTTTTTCAAATTCGTGATTTTTTCCCAAATCTTGTGTACTTTTTGTCTCAAATTCAAGAACTTTTTTCAATTTCAATATTTTTAAATTTCATGGATTTTTTTCAAATGCTGTGAACCTTTTTCAATGTTGACTTTTTTCTATAAATTCATGAAGTTTTTATGAATTGGTGAACTTTTCATTCTTTTGGATTTTTGTATCTCAAATTCTTTAATTGTTCCCTGAATGACGTGATTTTTTTTATTTTGTGAACTATTTTTAAATTCATGTTTTTTTTCACATTTATTGAACTTTTTTTGAAATTCATTGGCATTTTTCAAACTAGTCTATGACAAACTAGTCAATGGCCAGAAGTCAGACTAGTCAATGGTCGGAGGTCAAACTAGCCACCTAAATGTAAGACATTTTGGCAGTTCAATATAAACTACCAAAACGTCTTATATTTAAAAACAGAGGTAGTATATTAGAGGTTAGCAGCTTGCGTTTTTTGGGCAAAGCAGCCTGCAGTTCGTGAAGCCAGGCAAGCGCGGTGACCAATTTTTTTCTATTTTCCAATTTTTTTGAGTTGATACAACGCTTTTTATTTAGACATCAAGAGTTTGTTGGATACAAAGATTATTGGGAGAAGTAGAGAGCCAAACATGAAGTCCCACTTCCAGACTAACAGTCTACGAGAGTTAATCTCTCTCACTATCATATAATACTCATCGAGTTGCAATGTTGCCTTGAGCTCGTTAATAACTCTCTGACAGTCTGTCGCGATATGTATTTTGCATAGTGCCAAATCCTGCGCCAATGCTTGAGCCTCTCTGTATGCATATGCTTCCAATGTTTCAGGTCCTGTTATTCCTTAAAAAACTACCGTCGTAGCTCCAAGACACGTCCCATGTTCATCTCTGCAAACCACTCCCACTGCTCCCTTGTTCATGTTCTTGGCCACTGCCGCATCATCGTTCAATCTCGTATGTCCCGAAAGAGGTGTCCTCCAAGCTTGTGGGACTCGGGTTGTAGCTGAAAGGTTTCTCCTGCATGGACCGGGGTTGTCGACTCCAACTAGGATCTCTCTCTCTCTCTCTCTCTCTCTCTCAGTGGATTTTTTTTTAGAATTCTTTTTTAGTGGATTTAGGACCTCTCTTTGCAGCGACTAGGACAGACTAGAAAAGGAAAATCTGTCGCGGACTGCGTGTGTCTATTAGGGCCCAGGTCACATAGTGTCGGCCCATGGGCTATGGCCATCCCGACACGGATCCTAATACCGACCTGAAGAAGGCAAGTCCCTCAAAAAAAAAAGACCTGAAGAAGGCAAGGCTAGGGTTGCTGATGCCCTTATATACATCGAGATGCCGCCGCACCCCCTTCTCAACCCAATCACGCGACCAATCGCAGCGAGGCAGATTACCATCAGCGAGGCGAGGCGAGTCGATTAGCAGCTGATCAAGATCACAAGGCGCCGCCGATGGCCGGCAAGGATGATTCCGCCACCAATCCCGTGCTGGGAAGGAACAGCACAGGTCAGAAGATGGTGACCGGCGAGGAGGGTTCCACCAACCGCACGCTGGATCTATGCACTGGGGAGCGGAGCCGGGGCACCGACGGGGAGGGCACGCTGGAGCGCTGCACCACCGAACCTATCGTGGTGACCGGCGAGCACACTATTCTCAAAAGGAAGGCCAAGGAGGAGATGTACCCTTCTCCTGAGCAGGAAAAGGTCAGCTTTCCCAACCCATTCGCTAGGAAGTCAGCCATCGACGAAATGGTCGCCACGGCAAAACTCCCGATGCGAGCTGATGTTACTGTGGCCGCCCCTATCCAGCAAGTCCCGCGGCAGGAAGGGACCAAGACCACCGAACCTATGATGGTCGACCCCTTCCTCGGACAGGAGATTGTTAAGGTGGTTTCTGATATTCAGGCTGATCCTGAGATCGGGGAGGCGGTTTCTGATCTTCAGGCTGAGTTTGAGATCGAGGAGGCGGATTCTGATCCTCAGCCTGAGGACCAGGATGGTTACGATGATGAGGCAGAGGATGATTATGGTTATGTGGACGAGGATGAGGATGATTATGACTACGAGTCTGGATATGAGGATGAGGATGACTGGGAGTCTGAATTTTTGGAGCAAAGGCCGAAGGTCAAGGCTGTGTTGTTAAACTTTCCTGAGGCTGCAAAGTTGGAACCTCATGAGCTGGACGCCGCAGTGGAGAGGATCCTGGAGCAGTCCAAGCCTGAGAACGCCTCTGTGGCTGCCTCGGGCAAGGTTCGGCTGTTGAGTGCAGACATCCAAGCAATCTTGGCCCGGAATAGGCAGCCCCCCATCATCCATGACCTCGCTTCCAAGGGCACATTATACCCGGCTGATTTGATCCGGAGAAGGGAAGAGCTGGACAAGGAATTTGAGAAGGTTCAAGATGATTTTGAAGAGTTTCAGGCTAAGGTGCGCACGGATTTGATCGAGAAGGGGTACACCGAGGTCAATGAGGACTACTATGATAACAGGGACAAATTCGACGACGGGTTGCAGGACCGGTTGCAGGAAGAGTGGAACAAGATTGACTTTAGTCGCTTTTATATTGCCAAAAACGACAAGGGGATTGCCTATTATTCCGAAGAACATGGGTGTTACATATAATGCCGGGCGAGGTGCAGATTTCTTCCAATATTATGTCTATCCATCTATACAACTTTGTATGCAACAAAGTTAGTTTGTGGGTTGGTTCATTGTGCCCATCTATGTTTTATACTATGATCCATTGTCACATCCCTGGTCCTGTTATGCACTAGGCTAGACCTCATGTGAGCATCATGTTTAAATTTTTGAAACCTGAACTGAGGAATTTTGGAAGCCTCAAAAACTTAAATAAAAGAAGGGCAAAAACCCTAAAAATCTCATTCATTGCTCCAAAATGCTCTTCTTAAATGTTTGATAATTTTTGGTAAGGGTTCTGGTCCCAACCAAAATATTGAACATTTTTAAGGAATTATTTTTGGGACTTTGGATTTAATTTATTAGCTATTTGAATTTGAATTATATTCATATAATTAGAATATAATTTCAAATACCCCTGAAATATTTTATAAGCTTTTGGAAGAGTCCATCTAGCAATATAAAATATTCAGAGGAGTTTTTGGCATTGTTTGAATTATTTTAAATTCAAAACAGTGGCAAAATAAATTAAATAAAACAAAACACAAAAATAAAAGACAGAGGAGAAAACCTTACCTGGACTTACCTCTGCAGCCCCCCAACCCCACCTGGACAGCCCAACACTGTGCAGCCCAACCACCAGGGGGCATGCCTGTCTTCCTCCCGTGCCAGCGCACGAAGCAGCTCGGTGGCGAGCACCGCCACCGCGCTTGGCCACCTCCTGCCTGGTTGCCTCCCTCCTCGATGCCCGGAGACGCCACGCGCCTCCCCGACCCCCCCTCTCACTTCCCCTCTCCCTCTGGATCGCTACCCCTCCTCTGGCTCCCTCTTCCCCTCTCTTCCCTGTGAGCCCCGAGAGCACGCCGTCGCCGTAGCCGTGGCCATAGGCCACCACCCGCCCAACCAGCACGGCGAAGAGCTCCACCACGACGCCGTGGAGCTACACACTGACGCATGCGACCAGGGGAGCCCTGCAACGTCATTCCCGGCCTCATCTTCAACCTCCGGCCGCCGGTGACTTCGCGGTCGATTCGCGGGCTCCAGCACTTCCCCGACCTCGTCGTCGACTCTGCTAGTCCCTACGTGAGCCACTCTCCATTTTCCCCCTGGATCCCCGTCGTTCCCCTCCCCTAGCTAGCTTCCCCACCTCCGCCGAGGCTCGCCGCCGCCATGGTCAACGAGCTCCACGCTCGTGAGCTCGGCCGCTCGCCCGAGCATCACCAGCGTGCTCACCGCGCTCCTGCGAACCCGAAACACCCACGGGTGCTCCCTGCCATGCCCTATAGCGCCATCTCCGCGGTTTCCCGAACTCCGGCCGCCGCCTTTGAGCTCGCCGCCGTCGATATAGGCCGCCCCCGGCATAACTGACCGCACCACTCGACGCGCGGGATCTTCAGCGTCACGTAGCTGCCCTCCGCCAGCCATTTGGTCGCCGGAGGAGGAATTCCGACCCCCTCCGCCGTCTCGGGCTTCACCGGCGACAAACCGTGGACCAAGTCCGGCGAGTTTGACCCCAGTTGGACGCCCCGACTCAATGACAGGTGGGCCCAGCCCTGTTAGCTAATTAGGATTAGCACTAATTGAATTAGTTAAACTAATTACCCCCCCTGCTGACACTGACAGTGGGCCCCACCCCTGGTCAAACCCCAGTCAGCGCTGGGTTTGACCGGGATTAGTTCCTGTGTCACTGACGTGTGGCCCCCACACGTCAGGTTTGACCTGGACCCGCCCTGTTGACCTGATGACGTCAGGGTGAGGTCATGCTGACGCAATATTCATTTTCTGGAATTTAGTTTATTTTATTAATATTCAGGAAATTCCAGAAAATAGCTAAAACTTCAATAAATCATAGAGAATTAACCATAACTCCAAATTAAATGTTTTATATATGAAAAATTATCAGAAAAATTCAAGGAATCCATCTGTACCATTTTCATGCATGTTTGAACAATGTTTGTCCTCTGTTTTGGACAAAACAAATAAAGGGCATTTAAATAACCATATATGGAGTTTGAATTTGAATCTTGTATTCAAACCAACTTCATTTAATCTGTTGCTAGTTGCATTAGCCCAAAACACATTCATATTGCCATGTCATGAGCATGCATCATATTGTGCATTGCATTGATTGTGTTCCCTTCTGTGTTGCCGGTAATTGTCCCCTCTCGATAGACGTGATACCGACGATGTGATCGTTGACACTGATGAAGACTCAACGTTATCTTCAGAAGTGCCAGGCAAGCAAAACCCCCTTGTTCATTCCGATACAATCCCACTCTCTCGCTCCTGCTCTCTTTTACTGCATTAGGACAACAGCGATTCAACTGTTATTTGCTGCGGTAGCTGAACCCCTTTATCCTTTGCATGACCTGTCATTCCACAGTAAATAGATGAAAACCACTAGCATGAGTAGGAGTTGTTTGAGCCCTGTTGTGCCTACTCATTCATGCTTGTTTGTCATGCCTGCTACTGCTTAGAGTTGAGTCAGGTCCGATTCATCGGGGATGAATCAGAGGCGTGTGAACATGTCCTACTGTGTGAGAGTTAAGTGTGTGAACACGATTTGGTAAAGGTAGCGGTGAGAGGCCATGTAGGAGTACATGGTGGGTTGTCTCGCTGGAACCGTCCTTAAGCACTGAGTTCTATGTATGTTGTCCAATGACTCGATACTACCACACATTGGGATCCTTAATTGACTCTCTCGGCTTATTAACCAACTTGATCTCTGTCCAGGAGTCGCAACTAGTTTCTGGTGTTTGTAGGTAGTGCTATTTTTCTACCAAGTGGCACCCGGCAGGGTGGGCTTGGGACAGACTAGGCACACGTGGCCCGGTGTACCGAGTGGCACCCGGTTGGTGGGCTCGGGAACCCTGCTCACATCGTTTGGGGCCGTGAGCGACACCCCGGCCGGATCTCCTTGCGGATGGAACCCGAATAGGCGATAAACCTGGACTAGAGACTTGTTCGGTTAGTCAGGTCGTGGCCGACTCCCTCGCCCGGCTTCCGCTTGAAGGTTGCCGAGGTACATGACGTGTACAGGGCGGTAAGTGGCGAGAGCGTGTGTGAAGAAGTACACCCCTGTAGGGTTATCATTATCTATTCGAATAGCCGGATTCCTCGGATATGGAAACTTGGACCCCTTGCATAGTTCATAGACAAGAGAAAGTGGACACTCTAAAATACGCAAGATAAGCGTGAGTGCTATGGATGGCGTTCTCGTAGGGAGACGGGAGCGGATCCATAGTGGTGTATTGATATGGTGAATATGTGGACTCGTGTGCGCCACCTCAAAAGAGTTACTCGCAGTCGTAGTTTAGGATAGCCACCGAGTCAAAGCTGGCTTGCTGCAGTTAAACCCCACCACCCCTTTGTTGATAATGATGCATATGTAGTTAGTTCTGATGTAAGTCTTGCTGGGTACATTTGTACTCACGTTTGCCTATTTTATGTTTTTGCAGAGAGACTTCGGTCTCGCTAGTAGTTCCGCGTGGACTTCGACGTTTAGCTTGTTACCTCAGCTACGATCTTGTGCCCTCGGCAGGATCTGATAGATAGTCAGGCTTCTCAGCCTTTTTCATTTATAGATGTCTGTACTCAGACATGATAGCTTCCGCTTGTGCTTTGACTTGTATGCTCTGAATGTTGGGTCGTGAGACCCCTGTTTGTAATATCTCGCTCCTCGGAGCCTATTGAATAACTACTTGAGTCGTAGAGTCATTTTGTGATGCCATGTTGTATTGCACATATCGAGCATATTGTGTGTATGTTATTGAAATGCTCGGTATGTGTGGGATCTGACTATCTAGTTGTTTATCTTTAGTAGCCTCTCTTACCGGGAAATGTCTCCTAGTGTTTCCACCGAGCCATGGTAGCTTGCTACTGCTCCGGAACACTTAGGCTGGCCGGCATGTGTCCTTCTTCGTTCCTGTGTCTGTCCCTTCGGGGAAATGTCACGCGATGAATACCAGAGTCCTGTTAGCCCGCTACAGCCCGGTTCACCGGAGTCCTGCTAGCCCAGTGCTACAGCCTGGATTCACTCGCTGATGACCGACACGTTCGATGTTGGGTCATGAATGCCTGTCCCTGTAAGTTTGTGCCACTTTGGGTTTACGGCTAGCCATGTCAGCCCGGGCTCCTTATCATATGGATGCTAGCGACACTGTCATATACGTGTGCCAAAAGGCGCAAACGGTCCCGGGTAAAGGTAAGGCGACACCCGTGGGAATACCGTGCGTGAGGCCGCAAAGTGATATGAGGTGTTACATGCTAGATCGATGTGGCATTGAGTCGGGGTCCTGACAGCGTTGGTATCAGAGCTTGACTGCCTGTAGGATTACCAAGCCAAACTGGTCGAAGTTGAGTCTAGAAATTCTTTAGTTATATAAGGGAATTGATTGTGGGATGGAACGTAAGGCTCTTTTTACTCCTTATACCTCATGCCTTTTGATCTGAGTCATCATCTTCTCTACTACGGGGATTAAGAACTAGGCTATCTCTTCTTTCTATTAGGATCACGTGTTACTAATCAGTGGACTTATAAGATTGTTGGATTTAAGTTTCAGTTCAGTTCCTACTACTTCCGTATGTTAATTGTTGATCTTGAAACCTTGATATTGTGCTTCTGAGTGGTTATGCCACCATTTTGTAGTATGTCTCAAATCTTTTCTGAGCATTTACAGCCGTTATGCTGTCCGAGTCAACCCAGGTTTCTAAATAATCTAATGCATTTGCAAAATCCTTTCCCTCTGGTTTCGATGTTCCTTTATGCCAGCTCAATCACACTAATTGTTGAGTTGAGGTATTCTATTGCCTTGGCATTTATGTTGGAATTATTATTATGACCCTATGTGTCTCAGGGGATCATCTAGTGGTCTAGCCATGATTTGTGTCCTAGTGTGATGATCCTGGCCTTTATTCTCGAAAGCATTCCGTGATGCTACTTAGGAGTAGGTATTCTACTCCTGGGTTTTGAACCCGAGATTCACTCTACTTACCTCATGTTGATAGTGTTTGCTAGTTCCTTCAGGATAGTAGTAACCTTTGCGATAGTTCTCGAGGTTCGTGGTACATCCTTCTTCCAATTACCATGAACCATTCATGGCAGATGTTTATTGGATCAAAAGATCACAATTAGAGTACTCTTGAGGAGATCTCCATTCATAATCGTGACTCTGCCAGTCCTACCTCCCTGCATGGGTTATCTGAAAGAAATGTTGATCTCGCTCGACATACTAATCTATGCATCCACAACTCAGAAAGTTATATGTTCCTTTGAGTTGTCCCTCTTTAGTTGTCTACTGACCTTCGTCTATTAATTGATAGTCAAGAGTATGCGTGCGTTCGTTTATCGATGCCTATTACTCTTGTGGTCCGTCAAGCCATTCTATCGCGGAATGATAGGAGAAACAAACTCCAGTACCTCTTCCATATCTAGGATTGGGTCAAAGCAATTGTGCTCCGCAGATCAAAATGCCAGCCCAGCTTTTGATTCTGTTCTACCCTGAAGTATTACCGTCTTTATGTCAGGATTTTCATGAGGATTGCACCGGCTCTTGTGAATTCTTGATGTAGTGATACTTCTCGCCATCATTATTCATCCCTCGGTCCCGTGTTGTCGCAACCGGAATGCCGACAAGTGAATCGTGATGTGTGAATTCAATATTGCTAGCAACTCTGTTGCTTGGTAGTTAAATGGACGATAACCTCATTCTTAGCGTGTTGATTATTGAATCGTCACCCTAAGATTGATTGTGCTACCTAGTCCCTATTTCTGGTGCACTCCTCGACCAATGAGTTAGGAATTATTTCAAGTCCTCACCCATTTGATCATGTCGTCTCGCCCTCAAAAGCAAAATTGTTCTCGAGCTTAGTAACATATCGATGGTTCGTGATTTTCCGAAGATCTTCTCGGAAGTATTACCAGGTTGTCACTTGACCGCTGTGTTGAGCTCGTGATCAAGTTGGTTTCTTGTGAACCACCCTTCTCCAAGAATCTGTGTTGGATATCCCTGAGCTAGTTGGTTAAGCTAGACAACAACTTGGAGGGTTGGAAGATAAAAGCTTGCCTGACTTAGTTCGTCCCAAAGGGATATTCTTGTGTAGTGTGTGTTGAAGAAGATGATATCTTCATCGATTGGTCCCTGTGATCAGTTGCTGGACCTATTGTCTTATCAGTCCTTTGATTTGAGTGTGGGCTATCGTCAAATCAAATCAGTACCAACGATGCTCGTAATGTTGTCTTATTCGTGGTTGATCCCTCGAGCATACACCATTACATCTTTGGTCTGACCAATGCTATCACCATGTTCACTTAACTATGGAATTCCTTTTAAAAGGAAACCCGGATGAATTGTTGTTGAGCCCATTGACAACATCCTTATCTCCTCCATGATTTGTTGAACATTAAGCTAGTGTTGGAAACTTTTGAAAGCATTTCTTCATGCTAGTTCATGAAGCATATGTTCGGATGTAAGAAGTGACTTCCTCCAGTTCATGTGCATTTGATGCAAGTTGCCGCCGTGGATTCGAGAAAGTCAATGTTGTTTCCTTTGGAATCATCCCAAATCAGTCATGCATACGTGCGAAGTATTCTGTGGTTCGGAGACTTGCAACCTCCGTTCTATATGGGTCCCTAGCACACCAAGCCACTGATTGATTTGTTCAAGGTTAATAAGTTCTAAGTGCTAGTCCCGAAGGTACCAGACGGATTTGTACAAAACTTCGATATCCTCGCTGATGGTTCCCCCTCCTGAACTCGGTAGTGTTTTATTATAAGACTACTTTGTGGTCATGCTTGTCTGGGACAACATGTTCACATGTTTGTAGCAGAACCAGCTCATGTTTTGGAGCTTACTATCGTAGTTCATTCCCCGAGAATCTCGCAACGTCATCTCGTCGATTTGTGTTGCAAACTTTCATTTTCTTCCTAGACTCGATGAGCCTGGAATATTCTGACACCAACCAGATCTGAATCTCAGGCAGATATGATGGTTGGAACATTTCCCCAAGAACTATAATATTGGTCTCTCGATAACCGGTAAGGTGGATGTCGTGGCCAACACACCCATCCGGTAGACCTGTTATTATAATATCTTGATTGAGGAAGTTGGCCACCTCCCCATAAGGATTTCGTAGGATTTACCTCCCTAGTTGTTCCTTATGGATTCTTGTGCTCCCGAAGTCCAACCTTTACTTGATGTTCTAGATATCAAACCATATCTATGAATGGGTTATACTAGCACATCAAGAAGAACATTAGAAGCGGAGTGCTAAATGTCTCTCGGTCGATCATCCAGATTTTATTTCCTTGGCCTCGCTAAGATGAAATCTGAGAAGTGTTATCTTCCTTTGCATCTGCATCATCCATCATCATTCATCGTGGTAGCAAGTTGTGTTGCCAGGTTCCTTGACACGGATATTGGTAAAACCTTGATGAATGTGGAAATGCTCAAGTTCTTGAGAGCACGCACAAGCGCTACGTGTTATCATCGGCACTAACTGGGTTTGTCTCAGTTCCCTCGGCAATGCTTTAACCTTCTCAAACAGTGAATTCACTCTCTATTGTTGAGCCTCTCCCCAGTTACTAGAATCATTCCCATCATTGCATTTTGTTCCCAGTTTGCACCGCCAATGTGCCATTCTACCATGGGTCTCTTCCATTTCCGGTGATAAGCAAATTCATCCATTGCGTTGTCTTCAACAAGGTAATCCACATCATCCAAGTCCGAGTATGCCATTCTACCGACCCCCTCCAAACGATCGCTCGAGAATTGTCTTAGGCTGGTTTAAAGAGTTTCAATGATCTTTGAATCAAAGGTAATTCTTTTTGCCACATAAGGTAATAATCTACGAATCCCCCTCCTCCAGGATGTTTCGTCGTGGTATCATGGCAACTCAACTCCTCGCTATGTTGACAACCGTTCACCACCCTCTTAGGTGTGGAATTGTGGTCTACCTAGTGAACCTTCGTCATCCGTTTCTTTCCACCCTTCTTGGTGTGTATCTCGTGTCTCAACCCAAGAGATGGTCCTATGTCTCATTCCGTGAGTTGTTCGATCTTCGAGAAGATCGACCCTTCTAGAGTCTCCTTCTTCCCTCCATGTCATGTTGACAGGATTCCTCAGAGCAAGACCTCGAGTCAAAGATGGTGATCGAATCAACGTTCCTATGAAGTGCAACCTGGATCGTGAAGATTGTGCTAGTTTGCGCTCCCCCTTCACCTTACCCTACGCTTGAATCTCGGGACGAGATTTTGTTTAGTGGGGGTGAGTCGTCACATCCCTGGTCCTGTTATGCACTAGGCTAGACCTCATGTGAGCATCATGTTTAAATTTTTGAAACCTGAACTGAGAAATTTTGGAAGCCTCAAAAACTTAAATAAAAGAAGGGCAAAAACCCTAAAAATCTCATTCATTGCTCCAAAATGCTCTTCTTAAATGTTTGATAATTTTTGGTAAGGGTTCTGGTCCCAACCAAAATATTGAACATTTTTAAGGAATTATTTTTGGGACTTTGGATTTAATTCATTAGCTATTTGAATTTGAATTATATTCATATAATTAGAATATAAATTCAAATACCCCTGAAATATTTTATAAGCTTTTGGAAGAGTCCATCTAGCAATATAAAATATTCAGAGGAGTTTTTGGCATTGTTTGAATTATTTTAAATTCAAAACAGTGGCAAAATAAATTAAATAAAACAAAACACAGAAATAAAAGACAGAGGAGAGAAACCTTACCTGGACTTACCTCTGCAGCCCCCCAAGCCCACCTGGACAACCCAACACTGTGCAGCCCAACCACCAGGGGGCATGCCTGTCTTCCTCCCGTGCCAGCGCACGAAGCAGCTCGGTGGCGAGCACCGCCACCGCGCTTGGCCACCTCCTGCCTGGTTGCCTCCCTCCTCGACGCCCGGAGACGCCACGCGCCTCCCCGACCCCCCCTCTCACTTCCCCTCTCCCTCTGGACCGCTCCCCCTCCTCTGGCTCCCTCTTCCCCTCTCTTCCCTGTGAGCCCCGAGAGCACGCCGTCGCCGTAGCCGTGGCCATAGGCCACCACCCGCCCAACCAGCACGGCGAAGAGCTCCACCACGACGCCGTGGAGCTACACACTGACGCATGCGACCAGGGGAGCCCTGCAACGTCATTCCCGGCCTCATCTTCAACCTCCGGCCGCCGGTGACTTCGCGGTCGATTCGCGGGCTCCAGCACTTCCCCGACCTCGTCGTCGAATCTGCTAGTCCCTACGTGAGCCACTCTCCATTTTCCCCCTGGATCCCTGTCGTTCCCCTCCCCTAGCTAGCTTCCCCACCTCCGTCGAGGCTCGCCGCCGCCATGGTCAACGAGCTCCATGCTCGTGAGCTCGGCCGCTCGCCCGAGCATCACCAGCGTGCTCACCGCGCTCCTGCGAACCCGAAACACCCACGGGTGCTCCCTGCCATGCCCTATAGCGCCATCTCCGTGGTTTCCCGAACTCCGGCCGCCGCCTTTGAGCTCGCCGCCGTCGATATAGGCCGCCCCCGGCATAACTGACCGCACCACTCGACGCGCGGGATCTTCAGCGTCACGTAGCTGCCCTCCGCCAGCCATTTGGTCGCCGGAGGAGGAATTCCGACCCCCTCCACCGTCTCGGGCTTCACCGGCGACAAGCCGTGGACCAAGTCCGGCGAGTTTGACCCCAGTTGGACGCCCCGACTCAATGACAGGTGGGCCCAGCCCTGTTAGCTAATTAGGATTAGCACTAATTGAATTAGTTAAACTAATTACCCCCCCCCCTGCTGACACTGACAGTGGGCCCCACCCCTGGTCAAACCCCAGTCAGCGCTGGGTTTGACCGGGATTAGTTCCTGTGTCACTGACGTGTGGCCCCCACACGTCAGGTTTGACCTGGACCCGCCCTGTTGACCTGATGACGTCAGGGTGAGGTCATGCTGACGCAATATTCATTTTCTGGAATTTAGTTTATTTTATTAATATTCAGGAAATTCCAGAAAATAGCTAAAACTTCAATAAATCATAGAGAATTAACCATAACTCCAAATTAAATGTTTTATATATGAAAAATTATCAGAAAAATTCAAGGAATCCATCTGTACCATTTTCATGCATGTTTGAACAATGTTTGTCCTCTGTTTTGGACAAAACAAATAAAGGGCATTTAAATAACCATATATGGAGTTTGAATTTGAATCTTGTATTCAAACCAACTTCATTTAATCTGTTGCTAGTTGCATTAGCCCAAAACACATTCATATTGCCATGTCATGAGCATGCATCATATTGTGCATTGCATTGATTGTGTTCCCTTCTGTGTTGCCGGTAATTGTCCCCTCTCGATAGACGTGATACCGACGATGTGATCGTTAACACTGATGAAGACTCAACGTTATCTTCAGAAGTGCCAGGCAAGAAAAACCCCCTTGTTCATTCCGATACAATCCCACTCTCTCGCTCCTGCTCTCTTTTACTGCATTAGGACAACAGCGATTCAACTGTTATTTGCTGCGGTAGCTGAACCCCTTTATCCTTTGCATGACCTGTCATTCCACAGTAAATAGATGAAACCCACTAGCATGAGTAGGAGTTGTTTGAGCCCTGTTGTGCCTACTCATTCATGCTTGTTTGTCATTCCTGCTACTGCTTAGAGTTGAGTCAGGTCTGATTCATCGGGGATGAATCAGAGGCGTGTGAACATGTCCTACTGTGTGAGAGTTAAGTGTGTGAACACGATTTGGTGAAGGTAGCGGTGAGAGGCCATGTAGGAGTACATGGTGGGTTGTCTCGCTGGAACCGTCCTTAAGCACTGAGTTCTATGTATGTTGTCCAATGACTCGATACTACCACACATTGGGATCCTTAATTGACTCTCTCGGCTTATTAACCAACTTGATCTCTGTACAGGAGTCGCAACTAGTTTCTGGTGTTTGTAGGTAGTGCTATTTTTCTACCAAGTGACACCCGGCAGGGTGGGCTTGGGACAGACTAGGCACACGTGGCCCGGTGTACCGAGTGGCACCCGGTTGGTGGGCTCGGGAACCCTGCTCACATCGTTTGGGGCCGTGAGCGACACCCCGGTCGGATCTCCTTGCGGATGGAACCCGAATAGGCGATAAACCTGGACTAGAGACTTGTTTGGTTAGTCAGGTCGTGGCCGACTCCCTCGCCCGGCTTCCGCTTGAAGGTTGCCGAGGTACATGACGTGTACAGGGCGGTAAGTGGCGAGAGCGTGTGTGAAGAAGTACACCCCTGCAGGGTTATCATTATCTATTCGAATAGCCGGATTCCTCGGATATGGAAACTTGGACCCCTTGCATAGTTCATAGACAAGAGAAAGTGGACACTCTAAAATACGCAAGATAAGCGTGAGTGCTATGGATGGCGTTCTCGTAGGGAGACGGGAGCGGATCCATAGTGGTGTATTGATATGGTGAATATGTGGACTCGTGTGCGCCACCTCAAAAGAGTTACTCGCAGTCATAGTTTAGGATAGCCACCGAGTCAAAGCTGGCTTGCTGCAGTTAAACCCCACCACCCCTTTGTTGATAATGATGCATATGTAGTTAGTTCTGATGTAAGTCTTGCTGGGTACATTTGTACTCACGTTTGCCTATTTTATGTTTTTGCAGAGAGACTTCGGTCTCGCTAGTAGTTCCGCGTGGACTTCGACGTTTAGCTTGTTACCTCAGCCACGATCTTGTGCCCTCGGCAGGATCTGATAGATAGTCAGGCTTCTCAGCCTTTTTCATTTATAGATGTCTGTACTCAGACATGATAGCTTCCGCTTGTGCTTTGACTTGTATGCTCTGAATGTTGGGTCGTGAGATCCCTGTTTGTAATATCTCGCTCCTCGGAGCCTATTGAATAACTACTTGAGTCGTAGAGTCATTTTGTGATGCCATGTTGTATTGCACATATCGAGCATATTGTGTGTATGTTATTGAAATGCTCGGTATGTGTGGGATCTGACTATCTAGTTGTTTATCTTTAGTAGCCTCTCTTACCGGGAAATGTCTCCTAGTGTTTCCACCGAGCCATGGTAGCTTGCTACTGCTCCGGAACATTTAGGCTGGCCGGCATGTGTCCTTCTTCGTTCCTGTGTCTGTCCCTTCGGGGAAATGTCACGCGATGAATACCAGAGTCCTGCTAGCCCGCTACAGCCCGGTTCACCGGAGTTCTGCTAGCCCAGTGCTACAGCCTGG
The DNA here is from genome assembly GCF_018294505.1 of Triticum aestivum. Classification (NCBI taxonomy): domain Eukaryota; kingdom Viridiplantae; phylum Streptophyta; class Magnoliopsida; order Poales; family Poaceae; genus Triticum; species Triticum aestivum. The sequence continues at coordinate 465,075,975 of NC_057813.1, forward strand.
ATTCACTCGCTGATAACCGACACGTTCGATGTTGGGTCATGAATGCCTGTCCCTGTAAGTTTGTGCCACTTTGGGTTTACGGCTAGCCATGTCAGCCTGGGCTCCTTATCATATGGATGCTAGCGACACTGTCATATACGTGTGCCAAAAGGCGCAAACGGTTCCGGGTAAAGGTAAGGCGACACCCGTGGGAATACCGTGCGTGAGGCCGCAAAGTGATATGAGGTGTTACATGCTAGATCGATGTGGCATTGAGTCGGGGTCCTGACATCCATTGTATGTTCAACGGCAATAACTCTGCTTGTTCCTGTGTGTTTGGGTTTGGTCTGGTATTTGATTTGGACCACGTTTTGGGGGTGTTGGGTATGATTTCTTTGAACGTCTTGCATCATTAGTGCCCAACCCTGTAGCACGCGTGGAGCTTCGTCTTGCAGCAGCGTCACCTGTTACCAATGTAACACTGCCGCCTTCTTTCTCGTATGCTGCAACGCGGCGTTGCTCGCCACCTCCCATACAGCATCGCCACCCTGCCGGAATCTTCATGCAAGCCCTCGCCAGACCACATCGGACCATCGCTGCTAAAGAGAGGCAGCACCCGTACGAGTTTCTGTTCCGCGCCGGAGCCCTCGCGGTACCGCAAAACCTTTTTCTTGGTTTTAGGCAAATCATGATTTTGAACAAAATACAATCTTAATACAACAACAATATAAATCAAACTTGTTAATGTTTTAATCATCTCAATTACAACAAATATTTAAATCCAAAAATTAGAATGATACGAATGGTACGGAATGAATAGAATTGTTCAAATCACACATGTATACAAATATGATCAAATGAATAAAATGGGAGGTCCATCTCCCATACAGTTGCCATTGAGAGTCTTGTCTCCCATATCATCATGGAGCTGGGTGTGTGTAGCATTGTCCTCAATCTGAAAGGATCTGATCTGATTTCCTCTTAGGCTTATACATCTACCAATATTGTCATAGAAAAACTCTTTAAGTTTAAATCCCGCTCATCCTCAATAATTATGTTGTGCAAGAGGGATTTCTTATCCCAAAAGTAAGTATTACCTCGAACAATGGGAAGCCGATCTTGCAACGCACCAACTGCCCTCCCAATATCCTTTCGGCATGCTTATTGTGCTCGGGGCTTTTAGCTTACTGATGGTCTTCACAAATGTTGACCATGAAGGATAGATACCGTCGGCAAGATAATACCCAATGTCCATTGACGGTGTAGTTCCAAGCCAAAGCATCTCCACTAGCAAGCTGAGCAAAAAGATGTGATCTTTGCAATATATCATTGAGACTTTGAGAGAACCTGACAATCCAAACAAGCAATGCCAAAACCGAAGTCATACAAAGCCACGGCTTTGAGCACAATAGTGGGATGACATTTATGGCCGGTGTACAGTGTACTGCCCGGCCCTAGCCGTAGGGCAGTTCTTCCACTCCAATGCATGCCCAAGCATGCCTCAGAGTGCATCCACTAGCTTGACGGTTGTGCCTCTTTGAGGAATAGTTTTATCAAAAAACACTAGGGAACACAAAGGCACGACCCTGATTCTTCTTAATATAGTAGCGTGCCTCCACTAGTATCACAACAGTACCTCACTCAGTAGAGATGTTATTAACAGAAAAAAAAAACATTTCGACCATAGATGCATGACCGTGACTCTGCTGCGTGTACCATCGTGCCTCGACTACCCTTTGCGGGCGTGTCTCTCCAAGAAAGCGCGTCATTTGTAACAACTGGAATACAGAGGAACGACACAAATAAAGCATTTCATTCAGTCAACTATCTTGAATAAAGCATGTTCATCATGTCAAGTCTCACGGCTGCTTACAAATTAAAGTTCGCAGTGCTATTTGCCCCATCATAATTTGAGAAATCCGTTACAACAAAACAAGTGGAGCATGCCATATCAAGACCACACACAGACAGGCACGTCGAGCGTGTGATGTCGCTACGGTACAAATGTATTGTTCGAAACCCTAAAAAGATTGCTCTAATAGACACTTGTTTCCTGTGACTCCTTGAACCGCCGGATGACGTTCCAACTGCTCTTGTCGATTACCCATTTTGTACGACAAAGTAATGATCACATTCCTTTTTACCGCATCCATTTGCCTCTTCTTCGTCGGCCGCCACAACCCTCCCCCCTCCCCCCCTCTCCCTGCGACCATGAACGACAAGAAACTAACAACAGAGACCAAACACATCACTACCCATAGCACAGTAATTAAGCTACAGTAATCCTCCATTAATGATGCCATGTCATCAGGGTTACTGTTGCTAATCTCACTTAGATTCAAAATCGGTTCAAATTTAAATTTAATTACAAGTCCTATTTCTTCGATCAGTAAAACAAAAAATGTTCGTTGTGTTCCAAATATTCTCTAAGAAATTTTCATGAATTAACAAACATCATTTGGTTATTTAAAATGCCCTTAAGGTATTTAGAGTTGGACCAGCAGCACTTAAGTGATCCATTTAAATTCAAGGCTAAATTTGAACAACTCCATTTGGCCCCAAACTTTTTGTGCAACCCTGTAATGCTGTCTAATATTTATATACCAAATCTCATAATTAAACAAAGATCATTGGCCAGCAAAACCAAATAGAAAACATTAGTTAAGGCAGATACAGAAAAAAGGGGAAAAGAAAGAAGTGCTACTGTAACTTGGCCCGGCCGAAGCCACAGCGCGGCCCAGCCCACCTAGCAGTCCTTCTCCTTTCTCGCTACAGGATGGGGAGGCAGGGGAGGTCGTGACACACACCCACGGTGCCATGGAGGTGGATGGCCACCACGTGCCCCTCCCCAACCCTACTTAGGTGTTCCCCGAAACCCTAGCTCGCCCTCTCCCATCCCCCTGGACCCCCATCGCCCTCCCTCTCCCATGGCTCGATTTTGAGCTCGCAAGCACACGCGGTCACCACTTCCTCGCCGTCGGTGACGCGTCCACCGACCTCTCCGGCGGGCGGGAGCACGTCCTGGGCGTTCTTTGCGCTCGTCCGCGTCCGTTCCGGGCATCGGATCTAGGAGGGGAGCTGCGTAGCCATCGCCATCAACCTCTTCTTCTCTGCTTCGGCCATCGCACGTCGTCGCCGCCGATGTACACCACCGTGACCACACTGAGCCTGCCTCGAGCACGCTTTGCACAACTACGGGCTCGCGGTGAGCCTACCTCCCTTTCCATCCTCTCTCCGTGCTCATTCGCGTGCTCCGACGCTCGATCCGCCGTGGAAGAAGCTCGCCGCTGCCGCCTAGCTCCCATCGCTTGCCTCCTGCTACTGCGCCGATGTGCTGCCGCGCTCCGCGCGCCCGGCCTGCCCAACCACGCCGACCCGAAACCGCCGCACGCCCGGCGCTGCTGCTATACTTGTTGCCGCGCCCCTGCAGCCCCCGTGCGCCTTCACTCGCGTTGTTGAGCCCGCCCCGCTCGCCGCATCCGCTCACTCTACCTCTCTTGCGCCCACACGCCACCCCGCTGCCGCGAGCTGCTCTGTGCCACCCGCTCGCCTAGCCGTCACCCCACGCACGGCCTCGCCTCGCGTGCTGCAGCCTCCCTCCCCTGTCGCGCCCTCGACCCCCGCGCGCGCGTAGCCTGTCCTGCCGCCTCCCGCGTCGCCCCACACCGCTGGCGCCCGTGGCCGCTGCCGCTCGCCTGCTGCACCCGCTCTCAGCCTCTAGCCTCGCCGCTCACCCACCGCTGGCTCCTGCCGTCGACCGCCCCGCCTCTGGCCACCACACTTCTCACGCTCGCCACGGACGACCGCCTCGCCTACTCCTGCTGCTCGCCAGCGCCGCCGAGCCACCCCCTCCGCGCCCGCGGCTGCTCCCACCGGCGTCCCGCTGCTGTACCCCCCCTCGCGAGCCCCGCAAGCCGGAGCTCTAGTCGGCCGGTCGCGCCCATGGCCTCGGCCATGGCCGGCGACGCCCGAGCGCGCTGTGTGCGTGTGGGTTTGGGGCCAACCCCCTTTTCTTTTTGTTGTTTTTTAGGTATGACCATGATTAGTGCTAACCCCCCTCTAATAGTCCATGACTGTGGGCCCAAGGCCACTAACTAATTAGTTAAGTTTTTGTTTAAAAATATGTTAACTGGTCCTGAGTTAATGACATGCCGGTCCCACTGGACCCGCTGACCAGTCAACCTTTGACCAGTCAACTGCTGAGTCAGCAGTTGACTCGCCCCACTACCAGCCCCTCTAGTGCACTCTGGGTGCAGTGCGCCGGGTGCACCCAGCCTTTTCTGGAGATTTTCAAGATTAAAAATAATTCCAGGACATTTCAGAATGTGTTTAAAACTTTGAAAAATCATATAAAATAACCCGTAATTCGGATGAAAAAGTTTTATACATGAAAGTTGCTCAGAACGACGAGACGAATCTGATCGTAACGTCTGTTTCTATATTGGAACCCTCTACGTAGGTGAACCCATAACTTTTAGCCTGTGTCCGGTAGATGAATAGTGCATATACACTGGTTAATAAATACAACCTTAAACCTAGAATAACTAAAATGACTTAGACATATCTTTAGGCAACCCTGCACTGCATCATAGCATAGCATACTCTGTGTTGCATATGTTTGCTGTCTATTTATCTGTTTCCTCCCCCTCTTCTCTCTCGTTAGACCCCGACGTCGACGTAGCTCTCGAGACTGATGCAGCCCTAGAGTACAACTACATCTATGACGACCAGACCTTTGCCGCAGAGCTTCCAGGCAAGCAAACCCCCCTTGTTCATTCCGATATCGCCCATTTCTTTCTGTCTCTTGCTTGAATTAGAACTGCTACCACTTTTGTATGATCCTATTCTGATGCATAGCCTGTTTTTGTTACTTGCTTTCATACCTTACCTGCTTAGTATAGGTTGGTTAGAGACCCATCAGAGACCCCACCTTATCCCTACTGCCCCGCTGGATCTTTAGAAGATTCGCACAACGAGATGGACAACCAGGCCCCAACACCGCACATCACCCCCCTTCGTTGCACGACACTACTTGGTTACTATCGAGTGCCGAGGGTGATACCTCGTCAACACTTCTGATGTTAACCTTGTAGGTTAGTTCATTGGTTGTGGTCATCGAGGGTGATTCCTCCTTCACCACTCCTGATAACGACGTTGTCGTGCAACTCCTCAAGAGTGGACCTCGATGGTGATTCCTCCTAGGTTCACCTTGACGATTACATCAGGTGGAATTCCATCGAGGGTGATTCCTCAGGGTTCCCCCTTGGTGTTTTGGACACACGGTTACTATGGCTTTAACACATAACCATGATACTAAAGTCGGGTCGGCCCTGAGGGGTACCCACGCGAGCATATTTGCGAGTGATGTGGAGTCGGGTTGACCTGGAAGGTACCCACGAGATAACTACGTGGCGTAGCTGGGCATTCTTAGCCCTTGCCGCAAGTCCACGAGATGGGGCGACGGAGTCACATCGATCGTGAGTCTCTGCTCGTTACCGCGTGCTCCTAATTCACTATTGGTTTGGATATTTGATCCGAGTAGGCCTCTGGCCTTTTTCGCACTAACCAACACGCAAAAATAAGTATGGGCACTCTGCGTCGTACGATTCTTCCGAAAGCTCACCGACGTCAGCGATTGAGCGGTGCGCGCCGGGTTGTACTGGAATGCCTTCTCTTGTATAAGGGAGGCTAGGTCTGCTCACAGGCCGCATTCGCAACGCGCAGGATTGCAAAGGACGATTGGCCCATGACCCCATTCGCATTTAGGATGTAGACCAGCGTGCTGGCCTCTTTGTTGAGCCTAGGTGGGACTGTGGTGTGTTGATCGGCCGAGGCCGGTCATGACCTGATGGTGTGTTCGGCCGGAGTTGATCGAGCGTGTTGGGTAAGTTTGTGCACCCCTGCATGGGAGAAAACATCTATCGATAGTCTGTCCTATGGTAACGGACGCTCGGAGTTGTATCTTGATCGATACAACTAGAATTGGATACTGAATCCTGAGGCGTGTAATGGATATGTGGCTCTGAGATTGCTTCCCTGCAGGGAGTCGGGGAAGGATCTCTGAGCGTTATTTCTACAACATGTTTGTTAAATATAAACTGCTCTTCTATACTCTTCTGATTGCCGCAAGATGCTTGCAGCTGCTTGATGATGCTAGTCTTCGATAGGCTAGGTTTTCCCCTTCTCTTCTGGCATTCTGCAGTTCAGTCCACAAATACTACCCATTTCATTGATACCGATGCATATGTATAGATCCATACTTGCATGTACTTTGGATGAGTACTCATGGTTGCTTCGCTCCCCTTTTTCCACCTCTTTCCATTCTTCTCGGATGCTGCTACCAGATGGTGGAGCCCAGGATCCAAACGCCACCTTCGATGATGACTACTACTACACCGAGGCTACGTGGATGCCGCCGCCAACTAGGACTAGTTAGGAGGCTCCCAGGCAAGAGGCCCTGCCTTTTCTATCGATGTTGCTTTTGTGCTAGCCTTCTTAAGGCAAACTTATTTAACTCATGTCTGTACTCAGATAATGTTGCTTCCACTGACTCTTGTGTTTTCGAGCTTATGTATTCGAGCCCTCGAGGCCCCTGGCTTGTAATATAAACCTTGTATTATTTTTAATTTGTGTCTAGAGTTGTGTTGTGATATCTTCCCATGAGTCCCTGATCTTGATCGTACACATTTGCGTGTATGATTAGTGTACCATTGAATCGGCGGCGTCACAAGTTGGTATCAGAGCCGAGTACCTGTAGGAATCCCCTTTCCAACTTCTTAGCCAAAGTCGAGTCTAGTCACTACAAAACTTTTACTAACATGGCTGTGTATCTTACATGCCCACGTTGCCATTGGGTGGCATTAGGATCTTTTATTCCTCGTCCTTACTCTGGGATTCTGATCTCTCTTCTATTCGGGTTAAAAGATTTTGCTAACTCTAACTTTAGGTTCTCATAGCTACTTTCCCCGGAGAGCCCCTTGATACGTCTTCAACGTATCTATAATTTTTGATTGTTCCATACTATTATATTACCCGTTTTGGATGTTTATGGGCTTTACTTTACACTTTTATATCATTTTTGGGACTAACCTACTAACCGGAGGCCCAGCCCGAATTGCTGTTCTTTTGCCTATTTCAGTGTTTCGAAGAAAAGGAATATCAAACGGAGTCCAAACGGAATGAAACCTTCAAGAGTGGTCTTTTTGGAACAAACGTGATCCAGGGGACTTGGTGTGGGCGTCAAGCAACAGAGGAGGCGGCCACGAGGGTGCCCGACGCACCCTCTTCCTCCTATATATACCCACGTACCCTCGAGGAGCACCACGAAAAACTATTTCCACCGCCGTAACCTTCTGTATCCGCGAGATCTCATCTTGGAGCCTTCGCCGGCGCTCCACCGGAGGGGGAATCGACCATGGAGGGCCTCTACATCATCTCCAAGGTCCTTCCGATGAGTTGTGAGTAGTTTACCATAGACCTTCGGGTCCATAGTTATTAGCTAGATGTCTTCTTCTCTCTCTTTGAATCTCAATACAAAGTTCTCCTCGATCTTCTTGGAGATCTATTCGACGTAACTCCTTTTGTGTTGTGTTTGTCGAGATCCGATGAATTGTGGGTTTATGATCAAGTTTATCCATGAGAAATATTTGAATCTCCTCTGGATTCCTTTATGTGTGATTAAGTTATCTTTGCAAGTCTCTTCGAATTATCAGTTTGGTTTGGCCTACTAGATTGATCTTTCTTGCAATGGGAGAAGTGCTTAGCTTTGGGTTCAATCTTGCGGTGTCCTTTCCTAGTGACAGCAGGGGCAGCAAGGCACATATTGTATTGTTGCCATCGAGGATAAAAAGATGGGGTTTATATCATATTGCATGAGTTTTTCCCTCTACATCATGTCATCTTTCTTAATGTGTTACTCTGTTCTTTATGAACTTAATACTCTAGATGCATGCTAGATAGCGGTCGATGTGTGGAGTAATAGTAGTAGATGCAGGCAGGAGTCGGTCTACTTGTCACGGACGTGATGCATATATACATGATCATGCCTAGATAATCTCATAATTATTCGCTTTTCTATCAATTTCTCAACAGTAATTTGTTCACCCATCGTAATACTTATGCTATCTTGAGAGAAGCCACTAGTGAAACCTATGGCCCTCGGGTCTATCTTTTATCATATAAGTTTACCATCTACTTTTATTTGCATCTTTACTTTTCCAATCTATATGATAAAATACCAAAAATATATTTATCTTATCATATTATCTCTATCAGATCTCACTTCCGCAAGTGGCCGTGAAGGGATTGACAACCCCTTTATTGCGTTGGTTGCGAGGTTCTTGTTTGTTTGTGTAGGTGCGTGGGACTTTTGAGGAGCCTCCTACTGGATTGATACCTTGGTTCTCAAAAACTGAGGGAAATACTTATGCTACTATTGCTGCATCACCCTTTCCTCTTCAAGGAAAACCAACGCAAGCTCAAGACGTAGCAAGAAGTATTTCTGGCACCATTGCCGGGGAGGCTTACACCAAGTCAAGTCAAGATTTGACCTCCCGCCAACGTGCGATTTCTGGCACCGTTGCCAGGGAGGCTTACACCAAGTCAAGTCAAGATTCGACCTCCCGCCAACGTGCGATTTCTGGCGCCGTTGCCGGGGAGGTCTTCGCTCAAGTCAAGACATACCAAATACCCATCACAAACTCATCTCCCTCGCATTACATTATTTGCCATTTGCCTCTCGCTTTCCTCTCCCCCACTTCACCCTTGCCCTTTTATTTGCCCTCTCTTTCCCAATCTCCTCTCTCCGTCGCTTGTCTTCTTGTGTGCCTGTTTGCCCTCATGGCTTTGCCTAAGAACACCGACCTTCATCTTAGAAGGTTGGAAGAGATTGAATTGAACATTAGAAGTTTTATGATTTTACAATTTGAGCATAATAGTTTCTTTAGAAAAGAGCTTAAAGAACAAAAAAGCTTTATGGAGTATATGAACAAAGAGCTTGATGATATGTCTAAGGAATTTTATGGTTTGAACTCTCAAATTACCCGTCTTGAAAAATCAATAGCCCAAATTTCTGATCAGCAGTCCACCTTGGTCAATAAGATGGTTGCAAAACCAGAAGGGTTAGGGGAAAATAATGATGAAGATCTAAAAGTTATTGATGTGTCCCCTATTAAATCTTTGTTTTACAATATGAATCTTAATAATGATGGGACTGGAGATGAGTCAACTTTAGTTAAAAGGTGTCCCAATGATTTGGAGTTTTTAGATCTTGATGCTAAATTTGGTAAAAGTGGGATTGGAGAGGTCAAAACTTTACATGGAAATGAACCCACTATTTTGGATTTTAAGGAATTTAATTATAATAATTGTTATTTAATAGATTGTATTTCCTTGTTGCAATCCGTGTTGAATTCTCCTCATGCTTATAGTCAAAATAAAGCTTTTACCAAACATATCGTTGATGTTTTGATGCAATCTTATGAAGAAAAACTTGAATTGGAAGTTTTTATACCTAGGAAACTCTATGATGAGTGGGAACCTACTATAAAAATTAGAATTAAAGATAATGAATGCTATGCTTTGTGTGATTTGGGTGCTAGTGTTTCCACGATTCCGAAAACTTTATGTGATGTGCTAGGTTTTCATGATTTTGATGATTGCTCTTTAAACTTGCACCTTGCGGATTCCACTATTAAGAAACCTATGGTAAGGATTAATGATGTTCTTATTGTTACAAATAAGAATTATGTGCCCGTAGATTTTATCGTTCTTGATATAGATTGCAATCTTTCATGTCCTATTATTCTTGGTAGACCTTTCCTTAGAACGATTGGTGCAATTATTGATATGAAAGAAGAGAATATTAGATTCCAATTTCCATTAAGGAAAGGCATGGAACACTTTCCTAGAAAAAAAGTAAAATTACCTTATGAATCTATTATGCGAGCCACTTATGAATTGAATACCAAAGATGGCAATACTTAGATCTATTCTCGCTTTTATGCCTAGCTAGGGGCGTTAAACGATAGCGCTTGTTGGGAGGCAACCCATTTTATTTTTGTTCCTTTCTTTTTTGCTTCTGTTTAGTAATAAATAAATTATCTATCTTCTGTTTAGATGTGGTTTTATGTTTTAATTAGTGTTTGTGCCAAGTAGAACCTATAGGATAACCTACGGTGATAGTTAATTTGATACTGCTGAAAAACAGAAACTTTGCGCGCACGATTTTTTTAGTAATTCACAGAAACGTACTTTTGCGTTGATTATTTTTGCTGTAGATCAATAGACAATTTGCCCAGGACTTCCTATTTTGGTAGGATTTTTCGATTTTCAGAAGTATTCAAGAGTTACAGATTGCTACAGACTGTTCTGTTTTTGACAGATTCTGTTTTCCGTGTGTTCTTTGCTTATTTTGATGCATCTATGGCTAGTATGTAGGGTATGAACCATAGAGAAGTTGGAATACAGTAGGTTTAACACCAATATAAATAAAGAATGAGTTCATTACAGTACCTTATGTGGTGGTTTTTCTTTCTTGCACTAACGGAGCTTATGAGATTTCCTGTTGAGTTTTGTGTTGTGAAGTTTTCAAGTTTTGGATAAAGATTTGATGGACTATGGAATAAGGATTGGCAAGAGCCTAAGCTTGGGGATGCCCATGGCACCCCAAGATATTCAAGGATAACCAAAAGCCTAAGCTTGGGGATATTCCGGAAGGCATCCCCTCTTTCGTCTTCGTCTATCAGTAACTTTACTTGGAGCTATATTTTTATTCGCCACATGATATGTGTTTTGCTTGGAGCGTCTTGTATGATATTAGTCTTTGATTTTTAGTTTACCACAATCATCCTTGCTGTACACACCTTTTGGGAGAAGCCCACTTGATTAGAACTAGCAAAAAGGCCCGTGCGTTGCAACGGGAGAAAAAAAAAGCTTCTCATGTCTCTAGCTCAATAAATTTATTTTAAAACAATAAATTATATTGAATGATACATAAACGCTTTGAATAAACATTAGTCCAAACCCTTGATTTTGTGATTAAACAGGGCATTAATTGCATGTAGATTTAATATGTACTACATAGTAGTCATTTTCTAATGATCATCATGATGCCTATGGAATTTGGTGTCCTTATGGGAAAGAAAAGTGATGGAAACCAGTGACAATATGTGTAGAAGTACTATGGAGACATCACCGACTTAAGTGTTGTTTGGTCGCACTCCAACTCCTTTCAAGCCGGTCGCGCATCATCCTAACTTCACAAAGCCAAGATCGAGAAAGCTGGCCTCCATCTCTGGTCCGGCCTCTTATCTCTAACTACAATGTTTTGCTTCATCCAATACCTTTTATGTCGGCAAAATTGATATCTTTAACTGTAAAAGTTTAATCACAAAGAAAGGCTTAAAACGTTAATATCTCTGTCTCGATTCCCACGAGCCTCTTATTTGTTTTTAGGATAATTCCTTTTCTTCCTTATTCCTCTCTCTTTATTCCTTATTTCTCTGCCCAGTATAGAAATTAGCAATTTGTTCTATACGAACTCCATGTTAAATCTTTTTTTGTGAATCCATGTTAAATATATAAATGGCTAAATTTTGAATATATATGATATTGGTCAGATATCCATATGACGTGGATACAAAAAAAATCATTTGTATACAAAACTATTCACATGAAATCCATGTAGAATCTATAAATAGCTGGATTTGGAAATACTGATTAATGGATACAGAATACAGACATTTACAAAACAAAGGTATTCTGTATTCACATGAACTCCATATAGGGTCAGTCTGCAAGTTTAGTTTGGACTGAAACTGAAGGCAACATAAAGTTTCTAAAGATAATGGCAGAAAACATCATACATTTAGTTTGTGGAATGATAATGCCGAGTTCTAGGGGCGTCATTTATTTTGCTGCAGTACCCACATAATGCTGTGAAAACTCGACGATCATATGCTTCAGGCCAGACAGATGACACGCCACTCGACTCCTCTGAAAGGCCTTCTTCAAACTTTAGCTCAAGCACTTCAACCTTCGATAAACCGCTGGTTACAAAGGTCACTGATGGCAAGCTGCACCTTATCAAATGCTTCTTAATACTACGAAATCCATCGCTCGAAAATGCGAATTGATTCTTATTCCCAGACGTCTGAGTAACATCACAAAATATTTCCAGTTCGCTCAAGCTTACCATTTCACTGAGCTCTTGAATGATGTTCGCCTCAGCGCTCTTCCCAATATTGCTGCACAAAAGTATCAACAATGAATTCATCTTGGTTATCCCACTCGGCAACTTGGCATTCCCGGCGAGTAAATGCATTGACTTTTCCAGCTTGACAATTCTAGGAGGTAGATCTTTCACCTTTGTGGATCTCACGTCCAGTGTCTCCAGGCATCTTAGCTGTCCAATCTGTTCTGGGAGCTCGCTAACATATGTTCCCTTGAGGTTCAAGTACCTCAAAAGCAGCAATTTGTAGAGACCATCAAGGCACAATGGACCTTGACAGCCTTCGAGGTTAAGAACCTGCAGTACACTGAGGTCATTTAGACAAGGTGTGCGACCAGTGTGAGAAAATACGACAAAAGAGCGAGCACGAGATACTTTTGTGCCGTCGATTTGTGCAGCAGCCTGATCCGGCTTACCACTATTCAGCAAAGATAGCCGTTGTACAGTGTCATTGACAGGTGGACATCTTGCTGTTGAGCGTGTACCAGAGCACCAAAGTTGTCTTCCATGGACTTGCAAATGATGAAATCGTAACAAGATACCTATTTGATGACAAGAGGGAAATGAGTCAGAGCGTATACATGTATCATTTATCTCAACCAAGAGGGAGCGGGACTGAGTTTTATCGAAGATATGTGTAGCAAGTGGCACACAATATGGCACAGAAAGACAGTGTACTGAAGACAATTTTTCAGTATAAATGATGGTCGAGGATATGTGTAGCAAGTGACACACAATATGGCACAGAAAGACATTATATTGAAGACAAATTTTCAGTATAAATGATGGTTGACAGAATAACAGGCTTGTTGAGCAAAATAAAATTTTCAGCAAAAATGGTGGAACTAACTGTTTTGGTTAAAACTCTTGTCAGTAACAATTGAAATGGATTGATGGAATTAGCAAATAGAGTACCTCTTATATTGCAGATGCTGCCTCAGCCTCCCAATTGATTGAGCCACATCGCCCGCATCACCTCCTCCTCTGCTGTACTCGTTGTCCACTTGGGATAGCATATTGCCGAGCACCTTGGCGACGTCCTAGCTCCGCCCAACTGAAACCGACGCGCGGCACTTGAACCCCGTGTTGAGCAACCTATACACCTCCCTAGCAAGCGTCGTCTTCCCGGAGCCGGCCATCCCGACGATGAACACGACCTTGAGACCGTCCGAGCCTGCTCTGGTCACCATCCCCGCCACCTCGTCCCGCGGCCCGTCCGAGCCCGCTCTGGTCACCATCCCTGCCACCTCGTCCCGCGGCCCGTCCATGCCACAGGCCGGCACTGTCAGCGTAGAGCGCGAAGAGCCGGGGGTCGACGGCGGGCGCGTGATGAGACAACATCTGCGGGTCGAGACTGTAGCGCTTCCGCAGCTTGCTCACCTCGACGACGCACGCTCGGAGCACCTTCAGCTCGATGGCGAAGATGTGGCGGTCGGGGATGGTGGTGAGCCGGCGGATCCAGCGGGAGAACCGGTGGGAGGTGCCGGCGTCGGCGTTGTTGGTGCCCGCGTCGGCGCGGTGGGCGAAGAGGTCGACCCATTCCTCGATGTCGTAGGCGAGGTCGCGGACCTGGGCGATCCAGCTGGTGGCCTGGACGTCGGGCTCCTCGAGGGCTTCGCACCGGAGGACGACGGCGTGCATGGTGCTCAGCTCGGCCTAGAAGAAGGTGACGTCCCCGCGGGCACCGGAGAACGGCTCGTACTCCTGCTGCAGCAGCTCGCCCAGCTTGCCTGGCAGCGCCTCCACCATGCCCGACAGCGCGCCCACCGCGTTCTCCATCTCGCCGCCCGGTTGAGAACAACCTTCTCTAGCTCTCTGGATCTGGATTTGTGGGTGTCGCCGGTGACCCCCACCTCACCGCCAACCTCCGTATCCGCCTCCCCAGCCCCTCCCGCGCACGAATCTAGCCCCTACAAGCTCTAATCGCCGTCGCCGCCGTTCTGCATCGAGCCGCCGCGACAGCGCCGCTCGAGCCGCCGTGTGCTCACGTTGACCTGGTCCTTGGACATATGGACATATGTATCACGGGTTGAATATATCAAACTATAGGGTCTTTTTTGCAAAATCGAAACGTTTTCTCTGGATGCCACTAAAACAAAGACTGCGGGTTGATTTCCTGTAAACTTAGGGGCCTTTTTGCAAAACAACCATGACGGACGACCAGAAGCAATAACTGGTTTATTAGTAGGTAGAGATTTATTAGAACACTCTATGTGCTTCACTTATATCTTTTGAGCTAGATAATTTTTGCTCTAGTACTTCACTTGTATCTTTTAGAGCACGGCGGTGGCTTAATTTTGAAGAAATTGTTGATCTATCATGCTTCACTTATATTATTTTGAGAGTCTTTTGGAACAACACGGTATTTGCTATGGTTATAAAATTGGTCCTAGAATGATGGGCATCCAAGTTGGGTATAATAAAAACTACCATAGGAAGTGAATTGGATGCTATGATCAATTTGATACTTGAGAATTATTTTGAGATATGGAGGTGGTGATATTAGAGTCATGATAGTTGGGTGATTATGAATTTAAAGAATGTTTGTGTTGAAGTTGGAAAGTCCCGTAGCATGCATGTATGGTAACCGTTGTGTAACAAATTTTAAATATCAGGTGTTCTTAGATTTTCATCCTTATGAGTGGCGGTCGGGGATGGTCTTTTCCTACCAATCTATCCCCCTAGGAGCATGCACGTAGTGCTTGGTTTTTGATGACTTGTAGATTTTTGCAATAAGTATATGAGTTCTTTATGACTAATGTTGAGTCCATGGATTATTGCTACGTCTTGAGCTTGCATTGGTTTTCCTCGAAGAGGAGAGGGTGATGCAGCAAAGTGTAGCGTAAGTATTTCCCTCAGTTTTGAGAACCAAGGTATCAATCTAGTAGGAGGCTCCTCAAAAGTCCCATGCACCTACACAAACAAACTAAGAACTCGCAACCAACGCAATAAAGGGGTTGTCAATCCCTTCACGACCACTTGAGAAAGTGAGATCTAATAAAGATAGTATGATAAGATAAATATATTTTTGGTATTTTGTAATATAGATGCAAAAAGTAAAGATGCAAATAAAGGTAGATTGAAAGCAAATATGATAAGAGATAGACCCGGGGGGCATAGGTTTCACTAGAGGTTTATCTCGAGATAGCATAAGTATTACGGTGGGTGAACAAATTACTGTCGAGCAATTGATAGAAAAGAGCATAGTTATGAGATTATCTAGGCATGATCATGTATATAGGCATCACGTCCATAACAAGTAGACCGACTCCTGCCTGCATCTACTACTATTACTCCACACATCGACAGACTCCTGCCTGCATCTAGAGTATTAAGTTCATGAGAACAGAGTAACGCATTAAGCAAGATGACATGATGTAGAGGGATAAACACATGCAATATGATATAAACCCCATCTTGTTATCCTTGATGGCAACAATACAATACGTGTCTTGCAACCCTTTCTGTCACTGGGTAAGAACACCGCAAGATTGAACCCAAAGCTAAGCACTTCTCCCATGGCAAGAAAGACCAATCTAGTAGGCCAAACCAAACTGATAATTCGAAGAGACTTGCAAAGATAACTCAATCATACATAAAAGAATTCAAAGAACATTCAAATATTATTCATAGATAAACTTGATCATAAACCCACAATTCATCGGATCTCGACAAACACAGCGCAATAAGAATTTACATCGAATAGATCTCCACAAGAGAGGGGGAGAACATTGTATTGAGATCCAAAAAGAGAGAAGAAGCCATCTAGCTAATAACTATGGACCCGTAGGTCTGTGGTAAACTACTCACAACTCATCGGAGGGGCAAGGATGTTCATGTAGAGGCCCTCCATGGTTGATTCCCCCTCTGGCAGAGTGCCGACGAAGGCTCCAAGATGGGATCTCGCGGATACAGAAGGTTTCGGCGGTGGAAATTGTGTTTCGTGGTGCTCCTAGATGTTTTCGGGGTACGTAGGTATATATAGGAGGAAGAAGTACGCCGGTGACCACCCGAGGGGCCCACGAGACAGGGAGGCGCACCCTATCGGGGGGCCTATCTCGTGGGGCCCTCGGAAGCTTCTTGACTTGCACTCCAAGCTCTCCGAATCACATTTGTTCCAAAAATCATGCTCCCGAAGGTTTCATTCCGTTTGGACTCCGTTTGATATTCCTTTTCTTCGAAATACTGAAATAGGCAAAAAACAACAATACGGGTTGGGCCTCCGGTTAGTAGGTTACTCCCAAAAATGATATAAATGTGTAAAATAAAGCCTATAAACATCCAAAAGGGGTAATATAATAGCATGGAACAATCAAAAATTATAGATACGTTGGAGACATATCAATTATACGCACTCTCACCCTTCCATCATTGCTATCCTCTTCGGTACCGTGCATTGCCCTTTCTCACCTTGAGAGTTGGTGCAAACTTCACCGGAGCATCCAACCCCGTGATACGATACACTCTATCACACATAAACCTCCTTATATCTTCCTCAAAACAGCCACCATACCTACCTATTATGGCATTTCCATAGCCATTCCAAGATATATTGCCATGCAACTTTCCACTGTTCCGTTCATCATCATGACACGCATCATCATTGTCATATTGCCTTGCATGATCATGTAGTTGATATCGTATTTGTGGCAAAGCCACCATGCATAATTTTTCATACATGTCACTCTTGATTCATTGCCCATCCCGGTACACCACCGGAGGCATTCATATAGAGTCATATCTTGTTCTAGTTTTGAGTTGTAATTCATGAGTTGTAAATAAATAGAAGTGTGATGATCATCATTATTAGAGCATTGTCCCCCCAAAAAGAGAAAGGCCCAAAAAAGGGGGGGCAATGTTACTATCCTTTTCCACACTTGTGCTTCAAAGTAGCACTATGTTCTTCATATAGAGAGTCTCATATGTTGTCACTTTCATATACTAGTGGGAATTTTTCATTATAGAACTTGGCTTGTATATTCCTACAATGTGCTTCCTCAAAATGCCCTAGGTCTTCGTGATCAAGCAAGTTGGATGCACACCCACTTAGTTTCTTTTGTTGAGCTTTCATACATTTATAGCTCTAGTGCATCCGTTGCATGGCAATCCCTACTCCTCATGTTGACATCAATTGATGGGCATCTCCATAGCCCGTTGATTAGCCTCGTTAACATGAGACTTTCTTCCTTTTTATCTTCTCCACACAACCTCCATCATCATATTCTATTCCACCCATAGTGCTATATCCATGGCTCACGCTCATGTATTGCGTGAAAGTTGAAAAAGTTTGAGATTACTAAAGTATGCAACAATTGCTTGGCTTGTCATCGGGGGTGTGCAAGATGAGAGCTTTCTTGTGTGACAAAAATGGAAGCATGACCAAACTATATGATTTTGTAGGGATGAACTTTCTTTAGCCATGTTATTTTGAGAAGACATGATTGCTTAGTTAGTATGCTTGAAGTATTACTATTTCTTATGTCAATATGAAATTTTATTTTGAATCATTTGGATCTGAACATTCATGCCACAATAAGGAAAATTGCATCGAGAATTATGCTAGGTAGCATTCCACATCAAAAATTCAGTTTTTATCATTTACCTACTCGAGGACGAGCAGGAATTAAGCCTTGGGATGCTTGATACGTCTCCAATGTATCTATAATTTTTGATTGTTCCATGCTATTATATTACCCGTTTTGGATGTTTATGGGCTTTCCTTTACACTTTTATATCATTTTTGGGACTAACCTACTAATCGGAGGCCCAGCCCGAATTGCTGTTTTTTTGCCTATTTTAGTGTTTCGAAGAAAAGGAATATCAAACGGATTCCAAACAGAATGAAACCTTCGGGAGCGATCTTTTTGGAACAAACGTGATCCAGGGGACTTAGAGTGGACATCAAGCAACAGAGGAGGCGGCCACGAGGGTGCCCGGCGCGCCCCTATAGGTGGGCGCGCCCCCCACCCTCGTGGGCCTCTCGAGCGTCCACCGACCTACTTCTTCCTCCTATATATACCCACGTATCCTGAAACCATCGAGGAGCACCACGAAAAACTATTTCTACCGCCGTAACCTTCTGTATCTGCGAGATCCCATCTTGGAGCCTTCGTCGGTGCTCCGCCGGAGGGGGAATCGACCACGGAGGGCCTCTACATCATCTCCAAGGCCCTTCCGATGAGTTGTGAGTAGTTTACCACAGACCTTCAGGTCCATAGTTATTAGCTTGATGGCTTCTTCTCTCTCTTTGAATCTCAATACAAAGTTCTCCTCGATCTTCATGGAGATCTATTCGATGTAACTCTTTTTGCAGTGTGTTTGTCGAGATCCAATGAATTGTGGGTTTATGATCAAGTTTATCTATGAGAAATATTTGAATCTCCTCTGAATTCTTTTATGTGTGATTAAGTTATCTTTGCAAGTCTCTTTGAATTATCAGTTTGGTTTGGCCTACTAGATTGATCTTTCTTGCAATGGGAGAAGTGCTTAGCTTTGGGTTCAATCTTGCGGTGTCCTCTCCTAGTGACAGCAGGGGTAGCAAGGCATGTATTGTATTGTTGCCATCGAGGATAAAAAGATGGGGTTTATATCATATTGCATGAGTTTTTCCCTCTACATCATGTCATCTTTCTTAATGCGTTACTCTGTTCTTTATGAACTTAATACTCTAGATGCATGTTGGATAGCGGTCGATGTGTGGAGTAATAGTAGTAGATGCAGGCAGGAGTCGGTCTACTTGTCACGGACATGATGCCTATATACATGATCATGCCTAGATAATCTCATAATTATTCGCTTTTCTATCAATTGCTCGACAGTAATTTGTGCACCCACCATAATACTTATGCTATCTTGAGAGAAGCCACTAGTGAAACCTATGGCCCCCGGGTCTATCTTTTATCATATAAGTTTACCATCTACTTTTATTTGCATCTTTACTTTTCCAATCTATATCATACCAAAAATATATTTATCTTATCATATTATCTCTATCAGATCTCACTTTTGCAAGTGGCCGTGAAGGGATTGACAACCCCTTTATTGTGTTGGTTGCGAGGTCCTTGTTTGTTTGTGTAGGTGCGTGGGACTTTTGAGGAGCCTCATACTGGATTGCTACCTTGGTTCTCAAAAACGTAGGGAAATACTTACGCTACTATTGCTGCATCACCCTTTCCTCTTCAAGGAAAACCAATGCAAGCTCAAGACGTAGCACCCCTCATTCCAGATGATCGCCTGCTTCATCAGAAGATTTCGAAGATACTATCCGGTGCTTTCCCAAGACCCTTGTGCCCTTATCCGTTACAATTCCCTACCACTAATAAATCCCTTTGGATAGCTACATGCACTTGCCGTCCATACCTTCTTTTCCAATTACTCTTATTATTACAAGATACATCAAATTATCCTCTGACTTAAAAAAATCCATTGGGACCACTGTCTTGCAGCTCCATTTTCGCATGAAAGCCCTTACGGATAATTCCTCACACTTATCGGGGTTCTGTTCATCCCTAGTTGATCTTGTGTTTCATGAAATTCTTCGAATGCTATCCGATCTTCTGAGGATCCTCTACAGCTTAGTGATTTTGAGATTCTCCTTGCGTGCCTGCATTATGGGTATTTCCATATGTCTACCAGTATTCATGTGCATCCGTCGGATTTCGGGATCCGGCAACCCTTGAGAGGTTCGAACTCTAGGGTGCGTGCGGATATCTCAACCTGCCCAGCCTGCCTACTCACGGTTCTCCCTAGCCTAGCGCGTAGAGCTCACAGAGACACAAAGACACAGAGATTTATACTGGTTGTAATACCCTACTCCAGTGTGGTGTGGTGGGTTGCCACGAGGGGCTATGGATGAACTAGTACAAAGGATGAACAAGCCTCCAGAGCTGAGGTGTTCTTGAGCTAATGTGGTGCTCGGGGTGGAATGGATCTCTCTCTACTATGGTGGTGGCCAAGTCCTATATATAGTGGCCTTGGTCCTCTTCCCAAATATGAGCGGGAAGGGATTCTACAATGGTGGGATTTGAAAGGGGACAAGTAGTACAGTCTATCCTGGCAAAAGTAGTCTTCGCCTGTGAAAAGCCTCTGGTCGTGAGGCTGCGGTGGGCTCGGTGATGACCTCCGTCTTGCCGTCCTAGCGGTCTTGGTCTTGTTGCACCAGAATGGAAACCTTTGGCTGATTCCTCGGGACTCTGCGCCTGTGGCTTGCCCCGCTTGCATTGAAGAGGAAACCTATGCTCTGCACCCACCTGGCGCCCGCCTGGTCTTGGTCGTTATGGCTCACGTCAGTTGAGCCTCATGAGGTAGCTGCATAGAACTCTCCGCCCCTCAGGAGCCCTCCTAAGGAGGCCAACTCATTCAGGGGTCTTGGCGTCGTCCGCCTGGCGAGGCTTGGCCCCTTGCAAGGGTCTTGTTGTGTTGGTGTTGAAGCTGGGCCGTATCAGGCCGTCGATGGAGCCACGTGGTGGGCCGCAGGCAGGCAAGACTGGATACCCCAAGTCCAGGACGCCAACAGTAGCCCCCGGGCCCAAGGCGGGCTCGAGCTTGGCTTCCAGGCGAAGCCAAAGGGCAAGGACGGAGCACCGCGGGCCCTAACCGCCTGCGGCCATGATGACGCGTGGTGATTGATTAGACGTGGGCGACTCTGCTTCCCCATGCTGCCTCAGCAACTGCTCGACTTGACAACTGCATGCTGCATGCAGAAAGGATCATCATTACTAGGAATCGTGGGAGGCCGACGATTTACCTTCTCCCAGCTATAAACGTGCGAGCGGGTGGAGCCCCTGCCCATTTCTCTTTCATCTTGCCCCTGCTAGCTTCTCCTCCTCTTCACCTCGCTCCCACGGCGCCGATCAGGAGGTTCTCTGCGGCAGAGAAGGGGAAGTCTCCTAGGGAGGGGTTGGACCCTCTCCCGCCGAAGAAGCGACTCCACCTCCATGACGATGCTGGCGCAAGGCAAGGGTGGCCAGGCCTTGGCAATCGAGGCCTCCACCTGGCTTCCCCCTTCCCCTATATGCCCAGGCGCAAGGTGAAGGAGCGTGCCTCCGAGCGGCGCCTCACGAAGATGGCAGGGCCGCCATTGCCCTGTAGGTCGCGCCATGGACCCACGCTATCGTGGAATAGTCACGTCAGATATACTCGTGAAAGGACTTAGTTGTGGAGCCATCGCAACTAGGAAGCTTGAAGGGGTTAAATCGGGACAAGGGACACGAGAGGGTTTATACTAGTTCGGCCCCTTACGGTGAAGGCCTACGTCTAGTTGGGTTGGTATTGATGTTTCGATAACCAGGGAGCGAGATACGCTATGCCCGGCTCTTGATGAGTTGTTTCTTGCCCTAAGTTGCCAGCAGGTCGTCCCCTTATATACACGGGTTGACGCCCTCTGGCTTACAGAGTCCCGGCCGGCTTATAAACAGAGTCCGGCTCAGTGACCAGTTAAATCTACCTTACGTTGCAAGTCATGCCGACATGGCGGTTTACTACAATGGGCTTAAGCCGCCAGTGGGCCTTAAGCTCTTTATTGAACCGCCATCTTCATGCTTGGTCTTGGGCTTCCTGTGATGAGTACTCTTTGCGTAACCCGGCCCCTCCTGGGCGGCTTACACAAATAGTCATATCCCCAACATTAGGCCCCAGATTGATTTGAACCTGTTCATGTCAATCTAAAAAATATTTTTAAAGAATTAAATCTTCAGTCTTCTGACTATATAGAAGGTTTTTGTTAACCCGCCATGACGTCATCTTCTAGATCCGTCTTAACTCGGCGTGACGTCATTCTTCCTTTAACTCATTTTTTTATTCCACCGAATCCTTCAACGGATCTCTTCTTTACTAACTACTCCGAAAATCAAGGCGTCAGGGCCGCTGGATAATAATTGTTATCTCCTCGTTTCCCGCGCCGTCTCAGTTATCTTCTCCCTATAAATATCCACGTCTTGGGTCCTTTCCCTTTTACCCTTTCAGTCGTCTTCTTCCTCTCCTCTCTGCCTCTCAAGCTCCGCCGCCGTTACCATCGACTCCCTCGTCTTCATCGACTCAGGCCGCTGCATCGACCTGACTGTAACCAGAGATCGACGGCGAGCCTCCGCAGTTCATCCTCATCCGTGAGTTCCTTTCTTCCCCTTTCTTAGATCTATCTTGAAGCTCTGCCAAGTTCATCGGGTTCATCACCGCCCGATGCGAATCCTTGCTAGTTTGCACTTCCACAGCCTGTTTAGATTGTAAAAACTGTGCAGAACCGTTGCGGTAGTTTTTTGTGTTAATCTTGCATAGAAATAGATCTCATTTCTCTTATTTGAAAACCTCCTTTGAATGCATGAACTTCTCTGCCCTGTTTTTAGGTCTAGGAATTTTCTCCTTTAGAACAATAGTTTGATCCATAATAAGAGCTGTTGTCCATGAAACTTGTTTCTATCACCCGGAAAGCTTCTTCTGGAAAACTTACTTTTAACACCACTGTCTAGGTGTCCAGTTTAAAAATCTAATGACTGTTGATCCTGATAGCGGCTTAAACTTTACTGCACAATCACCCTTATATCATTAGGCCCCATGCTTAAGCCGCTATTTTAAATAAATTTGAATATTTCTCCCGGGTTAAATTTGAACCGGAACTTTCTTACTTTGTCGTAGGCCACTGCCGTTATGGCTCCTAAGGCGGCCAAGGCCCCTGTGACTTGCAACTGGGTTCCATCCACAGTAAACAAAAGCAAACTTGCCGAGTTTGTAATGTCTGGCCATCTGCCAAAAAAGGAGGCCATGTCCTATCGTGCCCCTCACCCGTCTGAGGAGATACCTCAACCCAAAGACGGGGAGGTAGTAGTTTTCACAGACCATATGAACCGGGGATTTGCCCCTCCCGGCTCAAAATTCTTCAAGGAAGTTCTGGATTTCTTTGACCTGAGGCCTCAAGACATTGGACCCAATTCCGTGTCCAATCTATGTAATTTACAAGTCTTCTACGAGGTATACTTAGGAGAGGAACCAAGTCTGCTGCTGTTCAGAGAGCTTTTTTACTTGAACCGGCAGAATGAACACGCCAACGGGCCTAGTCTTGAGCTTGGAGGCATCTCAATTCAGCGGCGGAGAGACTGCCTTTTTCCTTACGCTGAGCTGCCGAGTCACCCAAAAGACTGGAACCAGACGTGGTTCTACTGTCAAGACACCTCTCTAGCTAACGAGAAGCCTCTGCCCGGCTTTCGTGCCCTGCGTCTTGAGTCCAATCATCATCTGGCGGACAAGTTAACTGCTTTGAGCGCCTGCCTCTTAACCCCACCATCAGAAAGATCAAAGCCCTTTTAGGCAACGGGTTAACTGGCATTGATTTGGTCCGGGTCTGGGTCACCTGGCGGATACTACCATTAAGCCGCCGCTCCGGCTTAATGTGTACTTACAAAGGCGAAAAGGACGACTCAATGCGTCATAGCCTTGAGGACTTACCAGATGATGTGGTAGATGCTACAGTCCAATCGCTATTGAAGGAGGGCACTGTAACCAGTAATACCTTCAGTTTGCTTCCCTTCTACAAGAAAAATCCGGCTCCTGCGGTAAGTTACTAATCTTCACAAATACCCTTTAATATGTTACCTTCTGGTACTTATGATTCTTTATCTTTTCCCGCAGGCTGATGATAATTTCTGGAAGGTCAAGTATGACCATGAGGCTGCAAAACAGGCCAGAGCGGCCAAGAAGACCGAAAGGAAAGCTGCTAGGACGGGTACCTCTAAGAAGAAGAAACCCAGCGCCTCTGATATGCTTAAATTGGACGACTCTTCTTCAGATGAGGAAGAGGTAATCTTTTTTGATTTTCTTTAAATCCTTTGTCGTTATCTTACTGACATTTGATCCTTTCAGGAGGATACTGGGAACAGTCAAGCAGCTGGCGAAGAGGTAACTATAATTTCCTCCGACTCAGAGCCTTTGCCAACACAAAGAATCCGAAGGGTGACCCGGAAAGTAAGGTTTTCACACTCTCTCGCTTACCAAGATCCTCAATTTCTTTTGAAGCAACAACAACTTGAAAATCGGCGGCAGACTCGGGCCAACCAGGACGCAGAGCTTTCCTCCGGCTTACCCGACGTAACCAGGAAGCGTCGGACCGAGGTTATCTCCGACTTATGTTTTGTTTTACCCTTGATGGGTTTGATTCGCCAACCTATCAATTCATCTGACTCCAACTATCAGGATACCTCCCCTTCTTCTGATGAGTCGATGCAATTGAACATGCCGGCTTTCAAAACGGCTCTCGGGTAATATAACCTTTCTTACTTTGGGTTTATCCATACTTATACTTTGATACTTATCCTTCCACTTTGATTGACAGCTTGCAAGTAAAGCCCAGCAAGAGGGCAAAGAAGAATAAGCCATCCCAAGACCCGGTGGTTACTGAACCGGTGCTTGACTCATCCGTTCCTGATAGCTCCACTCATCAGCCACCGCCTGAACCGGCTTCTGACATTCCGGGGCCAACTTATGACCCGCCTGCAGAAGACGTTATTCACAACTCGGATGACCCGGAAACCCCTAGCCCAGCCAAGACGACCGACCCGGAGGTTGAAATTGTGAAGAGCCAATATGTTGAACTGGGCCGGCCTACTGCCCTTGCCCAATGCACCGCCAAGGAGGAGTTTGCCCAGCGTCGGAAATCCAAACAAGACATCACTGATTACTCTCACCTAAGTATTGGTGATATAGTCTCAGGCTATCTGAACCAAGTACATAGTAGTCGTGACCTGGAAATTGAGATGGTGAAGCAAATACAACATAAATCTGAGGTAAAACTTAAGCTTTTACTCTGAATCTTGCTTACTGTACCAGCCCCCAAGTCTATTGCTTATGAATGAATATGTTGTAGACTTAATAATCTGCTTGCCATTAGTTTTGTCCAGTTTAAATTGAATATGTTTAACCCGGAGATAACATGAAACTTTGAATTTGGGTTACACATTAGCCCCCAAGTGTCAAGTACCTTTACTTGTAAAGTGCTTGAGACTTAATATGTGTGACTCGGTAAAATAGATTAAAAATTCTTTAAGCATACATTAGCCCCCCAAGTGCTAAGTATTTTTACTTGTAAAGTGCTTAGGACTTGAATATTATCTTACCAAGATTCTTACCATAGCCAGATGTCAAATGCAGGCCACCATAAGTCAATTTGAGGCGGAGATTGCCGATCTGAAGAGTCAGCTGAAAACCCAAGAGCTCGAAGCTCAGAAAGCCAACTCCAAGTTTGAATTAAGTGTCTCTGAACAAGAGAAACTGAAGAAAAAATTTGAATCGGAGAAGAAAACTTGGGTTGATGAAAGGGCTTCACTGGTGACTCGGGCTGAAACAGCAGAGGCATCTCTTGCCGAGGCAACAAATGAGTTGTCCGACTTAAAACGGCAGATATCCCAAATGGTCTCAGCCATCTTCGATAAGTCACTCATAAATATTGTAATCTTTCAAGAGTTATTGTAATAGTTACCTCCGGCTTACTGTTATACCTGTGAACCTGCAGGCCCCAGGAGTACCAATCTGAAGGAAAATATGCTGGTCAAGCTTAAGGCAGTGTATACCTTGGTAGAGCAGCTGTACTCCGGGTCACAGCGTGCGTTGGCTGCTGTGGCCTTATCAAATACCTCTCCCCGGCTCCTGCAAGACGTGTTGAGATATATTTCGGTGCTACCTCAACGCATTCAAGACTTAAGGCGGGCATCCGCGAGAGCCGGAGCCGTGGCTGCGTTGAGTCGGGCAAGAGCATGGGTGCCAGAACTTGACCTTGCTGACCTCTCTCTTGGATATCCAAGCCTGAAGGAGGACGGCACTGCTTTTGGCGAACAAGACTTCACTGCCTGTGTTAAAGTTGTACGCCCCCTGGCGACTCTCATTGGGGAGGATACTGATCTCACTAAGTATTCGCCGGGTTATGATAGCGAGAACCGGAGAATCCCAAATGCCCCCTATGACCAAGTCAGCCTGATCCCTCCAACGCATAAGCATACCTTTGCCCCTGAAGTGGACCCGGCCAGTTTAATAGACGATGAAGCTGAATTTGAAGCTTTGAGCGGCATTGACTGGGCCTCGTCCACCTTCCAGGACAAAACAACCGAAGGAGAGGCGGGGAAGGATAACCCGGAGTCATCAAGCCAGCCGGAGGAATGAGCCGCCAGCCGGGTTATAACCTTGCAAAGAACAATGCTTCACTTGTTTAGACTCGGGGAGTCTTGTAATAGGATAGAGAAAACTCCTTAATGCCTGTCATGCCTTATGGTACTTATTGCTTTTGTTAAGCCGTTAGCACTAGATTCATCTTGCTTATGTTAATCAAGTGTTTCCTTGATATTTTACCTTGATCCGCTTTATCCTGCACCTAAAACAGGCAACATTTCCTGGACGATTCACTACACCAGCGGGTTATAGAATATTGATAACCCGAACATGATCAAAAATCATATGTATAAGCCGGTTCATGATTAGTTAAAACATAATCATAACAGCATACCTGCGACCCTTTTGATAACCTCTCCGGCTCATATAAGTTTTTACCTGGCACTTTTTAGAACCTGAAGTAACCAATGTAAAACCGGAAAGATCAAGAACCATCTCCTCAAGAAGGTTTCAATGATAGTTAAAATAATCATACTTGCAAATGTTCACAGGCTCCTGATTCGGATACGATTAGAGAACCGTTCCAAAGAGGTTAAGCTAAGATTCAGATACGATCCTATAGCCCCCAGTGGATTTGGCGATGCTGATCAAGTGGGTATCGATAGCTATGTTCTCTTTGGTTCGAATACGACCTATGTTTGAACAGGAAGCCCCCAAGTGAACATAAGAGTTGTTTAATGACGCTGATTCGAATACGATCCACGTCAGACCCAAAGGGATTAAGCTATGATTCAAATATGATCAGGAAGCCCCCAAGTGGGTTTGGCAGTATGCCGATCAAGTGGGTATCGACAGCTATGTTCTCTTTGGTTTGAATACGACCTATGTTTGAATAGGAAGCCCCCAAGTGACCATAAGAGTTGTTTAATGACGCTGATTCGAATACGATCCACGTCAGACCCAAAGGGGTTAAGCTATGATTCAAATATGATCATGAAGCCCCCAAGTGGGTTTGGCAGTATGCCGATCAAGTGGGTATCGACAACTATGTTCTCTCTGGTTCGAATACGACCTATGTTTGAACAGGAAGCCCCCAAGTGACCATGGCTAGATTCAGATATGATCATAAGCCGGACCAATGGGAAAGCCATATTCAGATATGATCCGTCCCCTGTTGGCAGTGTCCATCACCTGATAAAGAAAACATGAAACATTCTTTATGGGAAAAAAGGACAGAGGTCCTGCTTTATTGCTTTATATAATATGTACATTATAAAAAGTATCTTAAGAAGTAACTTAAGTATAGTAAGGCCGGAGATGAGCTATATTCCACAGCCGACAGGTCTCCTCCTCCGATTTAAGTGAGTCCTTGTGCTCTCGAATATCGATGAGATAATATGACCCGCTGTGCAAATTCTTGCTGGCCACAAAGGGTCCTTCCCAAGGCGGGGATAGCTTGTGCATGTCAGACTGATCCTGGATGAGCCGGAGCACCAAGTCGCCTTCCTGAAAGGTTCTGCTCTTAATCCGGCGGCTCTAATAGCGGCACAGGTCTTGTTGGTAAATCGCTGAGCGGGCTATTGCCAAGTCTCGCTCCTCGTCCAATAAGTCAAGTGCGTCCTGACGAGCCTTTTCGTTATCCGCCTCAACGTAAGCCGCCACACGGGGTGAATCGTGCCGGATGTCACTTGGTAGAACCGCCTCTGCTCCATAAACCATGAAGAAAGGTGTGTATCCCTAGATCTGTTAGGCGTAGTGTTGATGCTCCATAGCACAGAGGGTAACTCCTCCACCCAACAACCTGGAGTCCGCTGTAAAGGGACCAAGAGCTGGGGCTTGATACCTTTCAGGATCTCTTGATTAGCTCTCTCTGGTTGACCATTGGATTGAGGATGAGCAACAGCCGAAACATCAAGCCGGATATGTTCTCTTTGACAGAACTCTTCCATGGCACCCTTAGAGAGATTAGTGCCATTATCAGTTATGATGCTATGTGGAAAACCAAAATGAAAGATCACCTTTTTCATGAACTGAACCGTCGTGGCTGCATCACATTTACTGACCGGCTCTGCCTCAACCCACTTAGTAAACTTGTCCACTGCCACCAGTAGATGTGTCTTTTTGTCTTTAGATCTTTTGAAAGGTCCAACCATGTCAAGCCCCGAGACTGCAAACGGCCAAGTGATTGGGATCATCCTCAATTCTTGAGCCGGCACATGAGCTCGTCGTGAGAACTTTTGACACCCATCACATTTACTGACCAGATCCTCCGCATCAGCATGAGCCGTCAACCAATAGAAACCATGACGAAAAGCCTTGGCTACGAGGGATTTTGACCCGACATGATGGCCACAATCTCCTTCATGGATCTCACAGAGTATTTCTTGGCCCTCTGTAGGTGACACACAACGTTGAAACGCCCCCGTGACGCTAAGGTGATGTAACTTGCCGTTAACAATCGTCATGGATTTGGAGCGCCTAACGATTTGTCTTACCAATGTCTCATCCTCCGGCAATTCACCCCGGGTCATATAAGCCAAGTAAGGCACCGTCCAATCTGGGATAACATGAAGAGCCGCCACCAGCTGTGCCTCCGGGTCTGGCACTGCTAATTCTTCCTTGGTAGGCACCTTTACAGAAGGGTTATGTAACACATCGAGAAAGGTATTGGGCGACACCGGCTTACGTTGGGATCCTAACCAGCTTAAAGCATCAGCCGCCTCATTCTTCCTTTGATCAATGTGCTCCACTTGATAACCCGTGAAGTGACCAGCCATAGCATCTACCTCACGATGATAAGCCGCCATGAGGGGGTCTTTGGAATCCCACTTGCCTGACACTTGTTGAGCCACCAAATCTGAGTCGCCCAAGCATCGTACCCGGCTTAAGTTCATCTCCTTAGCCATCTGGAGACCATGGAGTAATGCCTCATATTCAGCTGCATTGTTAGTACATGGAAACATAAGCCGGAGTACATAACAAAATTTGTCACCTTGAGGGGAAGTTAACACCACTCCAGCCCCCGAGCCTTCTAGCTGCTTGGACCCGTCAAAGTGAATAGTCCAGTATGTGTTATTCGGCTTCTCCTCAGGGGCCTGCAGCTCTGTCCAATCATTGATGAAGTCCACCAAGGCCTGAGACTTAATAGACGTCTGAGGCATGTATTTCAAGCCATGAGGCCCAAGCTCAATAGCCCACTTGGCGACTCATCCTGTGGCCTCCCTGTTCTGAATGATGTCTCCCAAAGGGGCAGAACTTACCACAGTTATAGGGTGGCTTTGAAAGTACTGCTTCAACTTCCGGTTTGCCATGAACACCCCATAAACAAGCTTCTGCCAATGCGGGTACCTTTGCTTGGATTCAATTAGCACCTCACTGATGTAGTAAACCGGCCGTTGAACTGGATGCTCCTTACCAGCTTCCTTATGTTCCACTACGATGGCAACGCTGACGGCTCGTGAATTGGCAGCCACATATAACAGCAAAGGCTCTTTGTCAATTGGAGCCGCAAGAACCGGCGGCTCAGACAATTGTCTCTTTAAGTCTTCAAAAGCAGCATCAGCGGCCTCACTCCAAACAAAAGTGTCAGTTTTCTTCATCATCTGATACAATGGGAGGGCTTTCTCACCGAGCCGACTTATGAATCGACTTAAGGCGGCGACGCGACCCGCCAGTCGCTGAACATCATTGATGCACGCCGGTTTAGCCAGGGAGGTAATCGCCTTAATCTTCTCCGGGTTAGCTTCGATGCCTCTATTGGACACCAGAAAACCCAAGAGCTTGCCTGCAGGAACACCAAACACACACTTGGCCGGGTTAAGCATCATCTTGTAGACCCGGAGATTATCAAAGGTCTCCTTTAAGTCAGATATCAAGGTTTCCTTTTCTCTGGACTTCACCACAATGTCATCCACATAGGCATGGACATTACGCCCAATTTGGTCATGCAACCAATTCGCACACACCGCTGATAAGTCGCCTGGGCGCTCTTGAGCCCAAATGGCATAGATACATAGCAAAAGGCTCCAAACGGAGTGATGAAAGCCGTCTTCTCCTGGTCCTTAACTGCCATCTTAATCTGATGATAACCGGAGTAAGCATCCAAAAATCTCAAACGCTCACAACCCGCCGTAGCATCAATGATTTGATCAATATGGGGAAGAGCAAAAGGGTTAGCCGGACAAGCCTTGTTTAAGTCCGTGTAGTCCACACACATCCGCCAGGTGTCGTTCTTCTTGAGGACAAGCACCGGGTTAGCCAACCACTCCGGGTGAAAAACTTCAATGATAAACCCGGCCGCTAAGAGCCGGGCAACTTCTTCCCCAATAGCCTTCCGTCATTCTTCATTAAAACGGCGAAGAAACTGCCTGACCGGCTTATACTTTGGATCAATATTGAGAGTGTGCTCAGCGAGTTCTCTCGGTACACCCGGCATGTCAGAAGGTTTCCATGCAAAGATGTCCCGGTTCTCACAGATGAACTCGATGAGCGCGCTTTCCTATTTGGGATCCAAGTTGCTGCTGATGCTGAACTGTTTAGAAGAGTCACCCGGGGTAAAGTCGACAAGCTTTGTCTTAACTGCCGATTTAAACTTCAACGCCGGGTCATGTTCTGTAGTTGGCTTCTTCAGGGATGTCATATCCGCCGGGTTAACATTATCTTGATAAAATTTGAGCTCCTCTGCTGCGCAGGCCGACTCAGCATAAGCCGCGTCTCCTTCTTCACATTCCAATGCTACTTTACGACTGCCATGTACAGTGATGGTGCCCTTGTAACCCGGCATCTTGAGCTGTAAATAAACGTAACATGGCCGGGCCATAAACTTGGCATAAGCCGGCCATCCAAACAGAGCGTGGTATGGACTCCTGATCTTGACCACCTCAAACGTTAACTTCTCAGCTCTGGAGTCATGTTCATCTCCAAAAGACACCTCCAGCTCAATCCTGCCAACTGGGTAAGCCGACTTACCAGGGACAACTCCATGGAAAACAGTGTTGGATGTTCTCAGATTTTTATCAGTCAACCCCATGCGCTGAAAGGTCTCGTAGTAGAGGATGTTGATGCTACTACCCCCATCCATGAGCACTTTGGTGAACTTATATCCACCTACTTGAGGCGCCACTACCAAAGCCAACTAACCCGGGTTATCGACCCGTGGAGGATGATCCTCCCTGCTCCATATGCTGGGCTGCTCTGACCACCTTAGATAATGAGGAATTACCGGCTCAACAGAATTCACAACCCTCTTATGAACCTTCTGGTCACATTTGCACAAACTAGTGGTAAACACGTGATATTGTCCACCACTCAACTGCTTCGGATGGCTTTGATAACCTGACTGCTGCTGCTGCTATCCACCTTGACCAGATTGCTGCTGATTATTACCACCTGGATGCCCCTGGAAAACCGGAATTTGAGCCACCGCCCGGGCCATGAAAACCGCCGGCCCCTGAACCGCCGCCAGATCCATGACCGCCATCAAAGGTGTTGGAATTTTTAAACGCCTTCATGATCGCGCAATCCTTCCATAGATGCATTGCGGGCCGCTCCCTGGTGCCGTGTCTTGGGCAGGGCTCATTGAGTAGCTGTTCTAGAGATGGGCCTGACCTGCCGGATCGAGGCGGTTTACCCTTACGTCTTGGATTGTTACCCCGTACGTTGGCATTGGCCACAAACTCCGAGTTACCGTCCGCCTTACGCTTATTGCCGCCTTGATTCCCCGGGTTATGCTGCTGACCCTTTCCATTGCCGTTCCTTTTTCCCTTCCCTATCTTCTCATCATCAGACGCGGGATCCTTGGTACTATCAGAATCGGAATATTTGACTAAAGCCGCCATCAGCATACCCATATCCGTGAGGTCACGTTTAAGGCGCCCTAGCTTCTGCCTCAGCGGCTCAAAACGGCAATTTTTCTCCAGCATAAGGACTGCAGAACCAGCGTCCATCTTATCGGAGGAATGAATTATCTCCTTGACTCGGCGTACCCAATGGGTGGTGGATTCACCTTCCTCTTGCTTGCAATCCGTCAAGTCCACAATCGACATAGATTGCTTACAGGTGTCTTTGAAGTTCTGGATGAACCGGGCCTTTAACTCGCCCCATGAACCAATGGAATTGGGTGGTAAGCCCTTCAGCCAAGACTGGGCTGTTCCATCTAACATCATGGTGAAATATTTAGCCATTGCTGCGTCACTGACCTCTAGCAGCTCCATGGCCGTCTCATAACTCTCGATCCACGCCCCGGGCTGTAAGTCGGCCGTGTAATTCGGTACCTTTCAAGGTCCCCTGAAGTCCTAGGGCAGATGTACATCGCGCAGAGCCGGCACCAGGCAAGGGACACCGCCGATTCTAGTGGCTACTCCCGCCTCAACAGATGTCATGGGATACTCCGGGTGATCGTTCTCCTGACGTATTTGGTCCTACGCCGGATTATAGCCCCCAGGCTGGTTACGTCGTTGGGCATTGCTCGACAAAGCTTCCGACTCCATGCGTCTGCTGTAACTCGGGCTCCGGTTCTGGCGAGGTGGTGCTACCCAGGGCGGGGGAGTTGAATGAATCCTGTCCCGACTGTAAGAATAGGTCTCCTACTGAGCTAGGGCTGTCTGGAGGAGCTCTCTGACCCTCCGGGTTTCCACCGCCGTCGGGTCATCACCTTCCATAGGAAGAGCCGCTAAGCGCGCTGAAGCTGCGATTAAATTCTCCATGGGGTTGGAAAAGTGACCCGGTGGAATCGGCACATAATGCGGCGGTGGCATGCTCACGTGAGGCGGCACCATATCCTGAGGCTGAGCCGGTCCTCCTGTTCCGGCTGTCATAAGCCGACCGGCCTCTGGCGGGTTACTAGGGCCGGCTCCGGGCGTAGCAAAGAGAACCCGGTGGTCGTAGTTCGGAGGTAAACGGGACTGCGTTTTCTGATGTCTCCTCCTCATTACCTCATTGGATGCGTTTAAGCTCATCGTTAGCTGGTAAGCTTCTGACTGCAAGCGCTGTGCCCGGGCGTCGAGAGCCGCCCGTTCTGTAGCTAGTCTAGTATCCTCAGCTGCCAAGGCCTCCTTGGCCTGAGCTATCTCCTCACGCACCTGAGCTACTGCTGCGCCATGCTCATCTTTGTCGGCAGGAATAACCGTAGCGGTTAATAGGGCCATAAGCTTGTCCATGAGATCCATCAGCACCTGAGCCGGTGGGCGCACGGGGCCGCCTGCCCCGGCTGCTCCTGATCCGGACGTGATCGCTGCGGCTGCTATAGAGTTTGAACCGGGCTGAGTTCCATCCATGAAGATTCTGGCCCATCTTGGCGGCTCATCGGGGTCCGGAATACTGATACCATCTGAACAGCCCCCGAGTGCACCGTCTTGTACCTGATACAACGAATCTGTTGAGCCGGCGGATGAGTCACCGTCTGAAAGGAAGGCCGTCTCACCCCCATCTTCAGATCTAGAAAGTTCCTCTCCATGGACGCAGCCCACGAAGGCACGCCTCATGACCAGCCGAGTCCGGGTCTTCCTCGCACGCTGAGCCATCTCGACGAGGTCGGTGCAGTTGTCCGGCTCAGGGCTCGGCTCACCGATCCACCCGATGAAGACGTGGATACCGCCGAAGGGGACCCGGTATCCATACTCAATTGAGCCGGCATCGGGACCCCAGCCTTCGTCATCGATGTAGATCTTGCCGCCATGACTCTTGGTCATCCGGCCCACTACGTACCCCTTGAGCCCTTCGAAGTTGCCCTTCAAGAACTCAAATCCACCATGAGCTGGCCCCATGGTGGGCGCCAACTGTCGTGGACTAGTCACGTCAGATGTCCTCGTGAAAGGACTTAGTTGTGGAGCCATCGCAACTAGGAAGCTTGAAGGGGTTAAATCGGGACAAGGGACAAGAGAGGGTTTATACTAGTTCGGCCCCTTACGGTGAAGGTAAGGCCTACATCTAGTTGGGTTGGTATTGATGTTTCGATAACCAGGGAGCGAGATACGCTATGCCCGACTCTCGATGAGTTGTTTCTTGCCCTAAGTCGCCAGCAGGTCGTCCCCTTAGATACATGGGTTGACGCCCTCTGGCTTACAGAGTCCCGGCCGGCTTATAAACAGAGTCCGGCTCGGTGACCAGTTAAATCTACCTTACGTTACAAGTCATGCCATCATGGCGGTTTACTACAATGGGCTTAAGCCGCCCGTGGGCCTTAAGCTCTTTATTGAACCACCATCTTCATGCTTGGTCTTGGGCTTCCTCTGATGAGTACTCTTTGCGTAACCCGACCCCTCCTGGGCGGCTTACACAAATAGTCATATCCCCAACACACGCCGAGGATAGCTCGCGCGAGTTCGTGGTGTAGGCGGCGATGCCTCCCGATACTTGGATCCAATTCCCGCGGTTCTTCGCCAGCGAGCTGCCTCCGAGGGGACCAGTGGAGCAGTGTTGCAGCATGCAGGATGCAGCAGCCTAGCCACCGGGGCTAAGGTCGAGGTGGAGTCGTCCAGAGACGTCTTTATGATGTGAGGATGGGGCGAGGTCGCCCGGGCTTGTCGAGCGGAGGGTTCCTTGGCGATCCACTTCGAGTACGACGACACGACCACCTTGTTCTTCAAGGTCTTCAACGAGCAGGGCGAGCGGCTGGAGTGCTGCCCCGGAGGAGACAGGTCGAGGGACGCCGTGATGGGCACTGGATACGCCGCTGCCCCCTTCAGCGCTTCGTCCAGCAGTAGCGACGACTCCTGGGAATCCAGTGACTCTCCTGAGCCCATCGATTCTCAGGAGTCGAGCGACGACAGCTACGTGCCGTCGAGCTCCCGCCGAGGCTGGAGTGCTGCTGCGGCTGCTGGTCGGCGTCGTCAGCGATACCGTAGGGCCCTGTAGTCGTTCCTCCTACGTGAAATGAAGTTCAACCCCCGTGGGGCTTGTAAGGACCGAAATATATTCAATAGTATTGTTGTTCCTTTTGGCTTTGTAATGAATGCGCGTATTCCAGTCGGGCTGAGTCCCTCCCTTTTCTCTTCCCTAGACAGCGTGACGCTCTACGCCGGCAGGACCCAGTCCCCAGGCAGGCTTCAGCCGTCGTTAGTATGCCAGGTCACAATGCCGTGGTCAAGGCTAGGAGGTGAGCGGCCCAAGGTCCAGTAAGAGCTCATGAGACGCGATGCTCATGAGGTCCCCCTTGGCGTGCAAGCAGCTGTGCAGGAAATTGAAATGGGGAGTCAAACCGCCCAAGTGGAACTGCGGGGTGAGGCGTGTGGAGCGAAACTGATGCCGTAGCGAGTCGAGACTTATCTTTTGCTGTCCGAGTCCATCGGAGAGGCAACGCTTGTTGTCGCGCCTGCAGTGTCGTTAGGTGTAGCCCGTCTTGTCCACCCTCCTGCCTCACTTGCCAAAGTGCTCTACGTCCTCGGGACCCGACCCTC
Source organism: Triticum aestivum (assembly GCF_018294505.1). Classification (NCBI taxonomy): domain Eukaryota; kingdom Viridiplantae; phylum Streptophyta; class Magnoliopsida; order Poales; family Poaceae; genus Triticum; species Triticum aestivum. Next base: position 465,111,663 of record NC_057813.1, read on the forward strand.
GAGCGAGCTCAGCTGCCGCTGGTATGCCAGGTCGCGATGCCGTGGTCAAGGCCAGGGGGTGAGGGCCGGAAAGCCAGTAGGAGCTCCCGAGACGTGATGCTCGGGAGGCCCCCCTTTAACATGCAAGCGACTCACGAGGCTGGATGGTGGCCGTCCAGGACGACCCTTGGCCCATTGTAGGGTGATCCAGCAAGTTAGATGACAAAAGAGGCCGAGAGCCCCAGAGCGTGTGACAGGGGCACCGGAGACCCTGCGAGGTGGTGTACGCGAGGCGGGCTGTGAACCAGAGCTCAATCCCCGGGTTTATCAGCATTGCAGGGATGGACCCGAGCACAAGCGCCGTGTCGATGTGAGTGTCATGAAGTGATGCAGAATCGGTGTTAGTCAGACGTACGAGGGTCATGAGGCGGTGGTCACGAGGTGACAATCATAGACAAATTCACGGAGCTATTAGATAATCCCGGTGAATGCAAAGCGATACACGCCGTAGGGACGGACCCACACGAACCGGGGATAGTGCAGCCCGAGGGGCGCCCCCAAACTGAACGAACTAGAGAGGTGTCACCTGGTACCGTTGCTAAAGAGTTGTTGAAGTAGCTAAAAAACGCACGCTGCTGAAGCCGTTCCTCATGAGCCGCTCCGGTGCCGAACCTCGGGAGGCTCAAAGGGACCGGAAGGCTCCTGAGGGTGCTCCTCCATCTCCGCCAAGATCGCCCGGTGCCTGGCTTTGCAGGCCACCTGAGCATCCCTCATGTAGCGCTGGACCGCCTCAGTCGCACCCGCTAGGCCGAAAGGCATGCGGACGTAGCTGTGGGGCGGTCCCTCGCATCGGCCGACACGAGACGGACACATGAACTGCCGAGACCCGGCCCTGTTGATCCCAGGGATGTCGATGCAGACACGGACCTCTTTACCCTCGCTAGGGCAGTGAGATCCACCTCGCGGCAGGCGACGATCGCCTTGCAGAACCCTTCCTTCCTGAATCTCCTCAACTGCCTTGCTGACAAACTCCTGGACGCCTGGTGTCTCACGCCTGCTGCTTTCTCCTGGGAAGCATCCTCTGAAGAGCGCTTCCACATGGTGCCCAAGCGCCACTCTCATGACGTTGGCTAGGTCTGAGGCCCTCCAAAGGAGAGCCCCCAAGCCCAGCCTGAGAGGGGCACCGGGCGCGCCTCCCTATGCGATGGGAGAAGGCGCCGAATCCGGAGACGCGAGACTCAGCACTACGTCCTCGGGTGATGCTTCCTCACGAGACCCCTGGCTCAGTTGCAGCTTCTTCGTCTTGGGGGCGACCTCAGGAGGGAGGGCACCGTCTTCTTCTTCTGGGTTTTCAACTGCTGCAGCCTGGAAAGCGCGCTCGAGGGAGCACACCGCATCCTTCTCCTGACAGGCGACCGTGATAATGCCGCTGCTTCCTGGCATCCTGAGGATGTTGTAGCCGTGGTGTGTGGCCGCCATGAACTTGGCCAATGCTGGGTACCCAAGGATGGCGTTGTAGGGCAGGCGGATGTCGGCAACATCGAAGTCAATGAGCTCGGTGCGGTAGTTGTCGTGCTCGCCGAAAGTGACCGGGAGGCGAACCTACCCAATCGGGTGTGTTGATCCGTCGGTCACTCCTGAGAATGGCTTGGTCGGGTGCAGCTGGTAGTATGGCACCTGGATTCTATCGAACGTATGAACATAGAGAACATTGAACCCTGCTCCACCATCAATGAGAGTCTTGGTGACGGTCACGTTGCTGATGACGGGGGAGCAGAGCATGGGGAGCGCGCTAGTGGTGGCCGCACACTTGAGCAAGTCTGTGGAGTCGAAGGTGATGGTGCACTTGGACCACTTGAGAGGGCGAGTTGCTTCAAGCTTGGGGAGTGCCGCATTGACCTCGCACGCAAACTTCTTGAAGACTCGGTGAGAAGCTGGGCCTTGTGAGCCGCCCAAGATGCAGGTGATGGCCCACGGCTCCTGGAAGCCCCCAGCCCCCTCGTCCTGATGGTGATCTTCGTTCCTTCTTGGCGGTGGAGGCAAAGCTGCATTGCCTTGATGGCGGTCCTCACGAGGTTGCTCCCTCCAGTTGCCCTCGCGAGGCTAGTCCTGCCAGCGGTCCTCACGAGGCTGGTTGCGCCACACCTGACAGCTGCCGCGTTCGTCCCAGCGTCCTCTGCATCAGCCACCTCCGTGATCGTATCCCCGATCGTTGCGCTCGAGGCATTGATAACCCACAAGTATAGGGGATCACAACAGTTTTCTAGGGTAGAGTATTCAACCCAAATTTATTGATTTGACACAAGGGGAGCCAAAGAATTTTCTCAAATATTAGCAGTTGAGTTGTCAATTCAACCACACGTGGATAACTTAATATCTGCAGCAAAGTATTTAGTAGCAAAGCAGTATGGAAGTAACGGTAACAGTAGCAAAAGTAACAATAGCAGTTTTGTAGTGATTGTAACAGCAGCAACGGTAAAGTAAATAAGCAAAGAGCAATATGTGAAAAGCTCGTAGGCATTGGATTAGTGATGGATAATTATGTCGGATGCGATTCCTCATGTAATAGTTATAACATAGGGTGACACAGAACTAGCTCCAATTCATCAATGTAATGTAGGCATGTATTCCGAATATAGTCATACGTGATTATGGAAAAGAACTTGCATGGCATCTTTTGTCCTACCCACCCATGGCAGCGGGGTCCTAATGGAAACTAAGGGATATTAAGGCCTCCTTTTAATAGAGTACCGGACCAAAGCATTAACACTTAGTGAATAAATGAATTCCTCAAACTACGATCATCACCGAGAAGTATCCCGATTATTGTCACTTCGGGGTTCTCGGATCATAACACATAATAGGTGACTATGGACTTGCAAGATAGGATCAAGAACTCACATATATTCATGAAAACATAATAGGTTCAAATATGAAATCATGGCACTCGGGCCCTAGTGACAAGCATTAAGCATAGCAAAGTCATAGCAACATCAATCTTAGAACATAGTGGACATTAGGGATCAAACCCTAACAAAACTAACTTGATTACATGGTAAATCTCATCCAACCCATCACCGTCCAGCAAACCTACGATGGAATTACTCACGCACGACGGTGAGCATCATGAAATTGGTGATGGAGGATGGTTGTTGATGACGACGACGACGACGAATCCCCCTCTCCGAAGCCCCAAACGGACTCCAGATCAGCCCTCCCGAGAGAGATTAGGGCTTGGCGGCGGCTCCGTATCATAAAACGCAATGAAACTTTCTCTCTGATTTTTTTCTCCACGAAAGAAAATATATGGAGTTGGAGTTGAGGTTAGTGGACATCCAGGGTGATTCTTTTGCTAGTATTTTTATTAATTCTTAAATGTTGCTCTGTGGATTTTCAGGTCATTCCGAGAACCGTTATTTTTGCACAAAAATAACACCATGGCAGTTCTGCTGAAAACAGCGTCAGTCCGGTTAGTTCCATTCAAATCATGCAAGTTAGAGTCCAAAACAAGGGCAAAAGTTTTTGGAAAAGTAGATACGACGGAGACGTATCAACTCCCCCAAGCTTAAACCTTTGCTTGTCCTCAAGCAATTCAGTTGACAAACTGAAAGTGATAAAGAAAAACTTTTACAAACTCTGTTTGCTCTTGTTGTTGCAAATATGTAAAGCCAGCATTCAAGTTTTCAGCAAAGATTATGAACTAGCCATATTCACAGTAACACTTAGGTCTCATGTTTACTCATATCAATGGCATAATCAACTAGCGAGCAATAATAATATATCTCGGATGACAACACTTTCTCAAAACAATCATAATATGATATAACAAGATGGTATCTCGCTAGCCCTTTCTGAGACCGTAAAACATAAATGTAGAGCACCTTTAAAGATCAAGAACTGACTAAACATTGTAATTCATGGTAAAAGAGATCCAGTCACAGTCATATCCAATATAAATTAACAGTAATGCATTCAAATGACAACGGTGCTCTCCAGTGGGTGCTTTTTAATAAGAGGGTGATGACTCAACATAAAAGTAAATAGATATGCCCTTCGCAGAGGGAAGTAGGGATTTATAGAGGTGCCAGAGCTCGATTTTGAAATAGAGATAAATAACATTTTGAGCGGTATACTTTCACTGTCAACATAACAACTAAGAGATCTCGATATCTTCCATGCTACACACATTATAGGCAGTTCCCAAACAGAATGGTAAAGTTTATACTCCCCCACCACCAACAAGCATCAATCCATGGCTTGCCCGAAACAATGGGTGCCTCCAACTAGCAACAATCCTGGGGGAGTTTTGTTTGCAATTATTTTGATTTGATTTGAGCATGGGACTGGGCATCCCGGTGACCAGCCATTTTCTCGTGAAGGAGGAGCGGAGTCCACTCCTCTTGAGAATAACCCGCCTAACATGGAAGATACGGACAGCCCTAGTTGATACATGAGCTATTCGAGCATACAAAACATAATTTCATTTGAAGGTTTGGAGTTTGGCACATACAAATTTACTTGGAACGGCAGGTAAATACCGCATATAGGAAGGTATGGTGGACTCATATGGAATAACTTTGGGGTTTATGGAGTTGGATGCACAAGCAGTATTCCCTCTTAGTACAGGTGAAGGCTAGAAAGAGACTGGGAAGCGACCAACTAGAGAGCGACAACAGTCATGAACATGCATTAAAATTAATCAACACAGAGTGCAAGCATGAGTAGGATATAATCCACCATGAACATAAATATCGTGAAGGCTATGTTGATTTTGTTTCAACTACATGCGTGAACATGTGCCAAGTCAAGTCACTCGAATCATTCAAAGGAGGATACCACCCTATCATACCACATCACAACCATTTTAATAGCATGTTGGCACGCAAGGTAAACCATTATAAGCTCCTAGCTAATTAAGCAGGGCATAAGCAAATATAATCTCTAATTGTCATTGCAAACATGTTTATTCATAATAGGCTGAATCAGGAACGATGAACTAATCATATTTACAAAAACAAGAGAGGTCAAGTTCATAACAACTTCTCTCATCTCAATCAGTCCATCATATATCGTCATTATTGCCTTTCACTTGCACGACCAAATGGTGTGGATAATAATAATAGTGCACGTGCATTGGACTAAGCTGGAATCTACAAGCATTCAACTCAAGGGAGAAGACAAGGTAATATGGTCTCTTGGTTAAATCAACAATCATGCAAATGAGAGCCACTAAACATTTTCATTATGGTCTTCTCCCCTCGACCCCCAAAGGAAAGAAAATAAATAAAACTATTTACACGGGAAAGCTCCCAACAAGCAAAAGAAGAACGAGAAATCTTTTTGGGTTTTCTTTTAATTACTACTTCAAGCATGGAAAGTAAACTAGCTAATCTTTTTTTTTGTTTTTTCTTAAGGTTATTCAAACACACAAGAAGAAAGCTAGAAAAAGAAAATAAACTAGCATGGATAGTACAATGAAAAAGTATGAGCACCAACAACTAGAGTGAGTATGTGAACGTGAATGTAATGTCGGTAAGAAATACATACTCCCCCAAGCTTAGGCTTTTGGCCTAAGTTGGTCTACGCCATGGATCACGGCAACTCTCTCCGGTGTACTGAGGAGTGTCATCATACTGCCACTGGCTGGCGATCTCCTCTGGATCCCACTGATAAAATGATGGACGATAAGGGTCAAGTGGTGGTTCCGGCTCGGGCTCTGGAGCTGATGTCTGGCCCCGGTATGCATAAATGGCCTCTGGCAAGACGAGGTAAGGGCCTGCAGTTAAATCAAACAAAGAGGGCGCAGGCAAGATAATAGTCTCACTGTGTTTCTTTTGAAGTCTCAAATTATACTTAAGCATATTCTCATCATTTTTAACAATAAACTCATGTGCTACCATGCACTTATAATCTAGAAAATTAGGAGGCAACAATTTTCCCTCTTTCTCAAAATGCCTAATAGGTATCCTGAAATGTTTAGCAAGGCGTGAAGCATAGATACCTCCAAAGATGGGGCCCTTTGTACGGTTAATGCTTAATCGTTTAGCAATAATAGCGCCCATACTAACAGAGTTATCACGAAATAAAGCATGGAAAAAAATAATAATATCAGGAACACTAAGGTTTCCACAGTTTCCGCGACCAATTAAGCATCGACTAGCAAATATTGCAAAGTAGCGTAAAACAGGAAAATGTATGCTAGTAATTCTTGCATCGGAAACCTTCCTCGTTTCCCCTACAGTAATAGTATCAGTAAATCCATCCACATCTTTACGATGTGGTTCCTCTAAGCTGCCCCCGAAAGGTATCTTGCAAACCACACAAAATTCATATAGTGACATCTCCCTAGCTACATCATATAAATGAAACTCTACCGAAGGAGGTGATTTCTTCGGATAAAAGTAGAAATTTTGCACGAAAGTATTGGTGAGTAAGAGATACTATTCGATCTGGTCGTGGAGGAAGTCGGTGAGGCCCGCATTATCAACCAACGAATAAAAATCATCATGAATCCCAGCTGCTCTCAAGAAATCATCACAAGGCCATTCACATGGCCGTACTTCCGCCACACGAGGGAGATTATACTTGGGCTTTTCATTCTCCTTAGCTTGTTTACCAAGGAACAATCCCCCAAAGCAGTTTTGTGAATGGAGCTTTGAGCAAGGAGATCGAAAATGGCAGAAAAATGAGCTAGAACTCGTGCTTGAGTTGGATGGTGATTTTTTTGGGAGGAAGATGAAGTGTGTGGGTGCAGGAATAAGTGAAGGGGGGCCACCGTGGGCCCACGAGGCAGGGGGGTGCGCCCTAGGCCTGGCCAGGTCGGGCCCCCAAATAGCCGAAGAAGCTGAGTAGACCTCAGTTGTGTCAACGATAGATGCGTCACCCGTAGCTGTATGGCATGATGGTGCGCAAGGAAGTCCTCTGACATCTTCGTTGCATCTTTGACTTCAAGTTGGAGCTGAGCTGAAGCAAGCCTTTCCGCTTTAAGTGGAGACTGAAGAAGTCGAACTAATTGAGGCAGCGACTGCACAGAGCTTGTCTCACACCTGCTGGTGAGTAGCTTCAACTCACTGTCTTCATCAAGACAGGACCTTGGGGTCATCTCACTGTCCTCAAGATGGTTTGGCTCACTATCTTCCCTAAAGTTATGCATGGCATAAGAGATACGACTCTAAAAGAGAAACAAGGAGACACGTAACAGGTTTCACAATTATATAAGCAAATAAATTGATCTGTTCTGCATAAGGAACATGTTTTTACAACTACAATTTGAAACTGGTAGTTGTTGCAAACATCCAATCAGATGTAAAGAGCAAAGCAAACAGTAGTGGAGGAAATGATGCCTATCCAAATCTATACTAGAACAATGTTTGAAGGCTTGAGAAGGATGAACTTACATTACATGTTAACACGGGCCGTACAAAGCCCTTCTCCATGTTGATGGAAGGATAATTCAATAAATTCCCCAAAGAAAATTCTCTATAAGCATTGCCATTATTCTACATTTTGCAAAGAGTAAGTAATATCAAATAATACTGGAAGAAATAGAAGATAATGAAGCTCAGGTGCAGACTAATGATACATAATCAAATAGCAATTAATTAAGTACAGCATTACAAGCCAAAAGGGAGAGAGGTACTGAGCAGAGCAATGTAGAGCCCAGTATTGTTGTGAGATCGTATGATCCTTTGAGCAAGGAGATTCATCTGGAATTAGTTTTCATACAAGAGAGAAGGTAAGGCACATGCAGAAATTTAGGAGTTCAAATTTTGAATTGATATCATAGACAGTACCTGACGCTGGGCTCTCAGTAGTTCTAATAGGGGTTTGGCCAATGGAGTAGGGGTAAAGTGTGGTACAGTTGGGCCTGTGTTTTCTGTGGCTGCTGATCTATCTGATTTAACAGGTATCACTCCTTGAGGATCTACACTCACCCTCTTCCTTTTGGACATCTATTACGAAAGAACAACATTTGACTGGAAAACATAGTGTTACGACACATGGAATAGGTACGGAAAATGGATAGGTATGGCATATACTCATATATGATGCTTAAACTAAGCAGATGGTGTAACAAAGTAGAAGTAATGCAAGAGGTCAAATGCAAAATATGTGCGACCAATACAACCTTGCCAACTTAGAGCAAGCACCTTGATGGGTGAATAAGATAGGCCATCCTCCACCATGCCAAGTTTGTTAGCCAGTGGATTGTTCCGCAATATTCCTCTCGTGCGCCCATTCTCATATTCATTTTGATAATGTTCAATATCTGACATGCATGAAAACATAAAAACAAGTGAGATTTTCTTTGTAATGCAGAAGTGATTCTAATCTAATATCGCCTCCCTGTAAACCCCTTTGTGCTATCTCTGTAATTCTTTTAAGAGATGCCATGCATGCTGTAATTTGGTGCGTGCATTAATATAATGTGGCCTACTACTCAAAATATGAGAGCTCCAGAAGTGATGACACTCGCAGATGACAGCTTCAACATATAGTAAAGAAGAACAAGTCGACCTGACCTGACAGATTCAAAATATACTAAGGGAGAACAACTCGACCTGACCAGTCGACCGCAAGAGAAGAGGATCATCTTAAAGAAGAGCAGAAGAGCAAGCAGATTGAAGATATTACAAGTCTTTCAATACAATGTCGGTTGGCCACCCATGATGAACCAGAGCGCACAGAGAAATACTATTCTTTCCGGTCTCTCCATATATGGCTCACATGCATTTCGAAACTAAAGTAGGAACATTTAGCTAACCAATTAAACATCTCTCAGTTTTACTAATACCAGCATAATATCAGATATGAATTTATACAACTAAGCTTGTTTAGCTCGATGGGTGGAGCAGTGCTATTACGACACGGACCATGTAGGCTGATTGTGGTCATCATAAAATGGGGAAACCATAAGCATGATGAGTACAATGTTGACCGTGGCAGTGGGATGGCAGATCTGAAGCTGCAAACCGCACAAATGGTAGTTAGCAACCGATGTTTGATTTGAAATAACAACTAAGATTTGGTATGGACAAGAAAGTATAGTTAACAAGTGACAAAGAAATGCAATTAGGCTGTCTCTCTATATGTCACGACATGCATTTGGAAACTCAAGTGTGACCTTTAGCTAACCAATTAAATGTGTCTGTTAACTAATATCAGTATCATATCACAATCATATTTTGACAACTAAGCTTTCAAATTCTGAGTGTTGTGTTGTTTAGCTTGAAGGGTGGAGAAATGCTGACAGAAAGCACCTACACAGATCATAGTAGAGTAGATGAAAGGGGAAAACCCTAAGCATCAAGAGAAAAATCAGGAAAGTGGAACTATCTAGACCAGTGGGTGGCGCACATGCTTTTCAAATGAATATAGGAACATTACGTGACCAATTAAACTTTCTCTATTTTAGTGATATGAGCATCATATCCGATTCGTATTTCAACACGTAAGCTTTGGACTGAGGTCTTGAGGAGCAGTGCTAGCACGACACGAAGCACCTAACATGATGGTAGTGAATATAAAGGGGGGAAACCATAAGCTTTACGAGTATAGTGCCCGTGCCATGGCGAATCTGAAGGTGCAAACCGGACAAAGCTACTTCGCAACCAATGTTTGCTTTCAACTAGCCACTATGATTTGGTATGGACAAGAAAAGTACAGTAAACAAATTACGATCTATTTTCCGGGTGAGATCAATAACTTAAGCACATATGGAAGAGTACCACCTCTCTTGCGACGCCGTGTAGGCCTCTGCTGATACATTGAGGGTGCTGCGGGTGCGATGGCTGTCGGCGGCAGGGAAGAAGATTTTAGACGGCAGACGACTGGGTCGGGGGATAAATCCTGTTGCCGTGGATGAGGCGGTCGTAGGAGCGGCAACGACAAGGTGGACGACAGCGCCGATGAAGCGAGAGGAGGCGATGAAAGGATCCTAGTCCAGCGCCGTGGATGAGAGACGTCCATCTCTTGCAGTGGACGACGGGGTAGGGGTAGCGGCTCCGACAAGGTGGAGGATGGGGTGGCGGATGGAGGAGGATGGACGCAGTGCTGAGGTTGTCGTGCCGCCGATGGTGTATGAATGGGGAAATGAAGGGGAGGGGGTCTCAAACTTTGGGACGCGCTTCTCTGAAATGTGGGAAACTTACAAACTTATCCCCCGTTTAAAATTTCGGACATCGCGTCGGTTGGGGATAGGACGGTAATCTCGCATCTCCCAAATATTTGCCGGTAACTATTTCGGGCGAGGAGAGGGTGTTTTGCCGCCCACGGTTTATGAACGGGGCAGACAGGTAGGGCAGTTGTGTCACGTCTGAGGGAAGTTACACATCTGCCCCTATTTAAAATATTAGCCTACATCGATTTCGGATGAGGAGAGTTTGTTTTGCCGCCCACCGTGTATGAATGGGGAAATGGAGGAAGAGACACATGTCTTTCGGCCGAGTTTGAATCAAATGTGTTTTGCCGCCCACCGTGTCTGAATGGGCTCAGAGGCCGTCATGTCATGTCTGATTGAAGTTACTAGTCTAACCCTATCGACAGCAGTGTAAATCTGGTCGATAAGGATGTCAATTGTCAGGGGTAGACAGTAATTTCCAGCTCACAAACACTTGCTTCGGGCAGCCCACAAATTATAGTGGGTGTTTAGCCGCTTCGTTCAAAACTTGGGAGAATTAGCATTCATGTTTGCCCTGGGCCCTGGCAAACTAAATTCAAATCCAACTTGCATTCGATTACGAATATCCACAGATAATTCTACATTTTATTATTTATTTCTTCAAAACCACAACAAAGATTTATTCCACCTTTATATATGATTATGATTTAGAAATGCCGTGATCTTCGAATTTAGTAGGTTGGATACACTCTGAGTCAAACAATTATTTCATCCAATACAATATGCTCACGCGAAAAACAGTTCACCTTATGTCAATCATACAAGTACTGAGGATTACCTCGCCTAAAAAATTCGGATCATTACAACACATGGACAACATTGAATTCCGGACAACATAGGGGGTCTTGCAACATAATCCATTCAGAGACATGACACAACATGCAAGTACAATAATCTAATGACAATTTCAACTGGTATCTAAAGAAGAACCGAGATTACAATGGGCTTCTTCAAATGCAACATTCTTACTTCCTCCAATTCTTGGGTTGCTTGCATAATGCGTGCCGCTAATTCCATAATTTCCAGCCTCAAGATAAAGATTACCTCATTCATGGCAGCCACACCATCTCTTTCTGCCTCTAGTAGAGCCTCAAGCACTATAATATCTGTGCTCAGACTGCTCTCCGGCGGTGTTGCCTCTGAACTGCTACCATCTAGTAACATGGATGGCGCACTGCTTCCACAAATAGATTCTGGGGTTGTACATTGTGTCCTAGTGTGAACGGCATCCTGAAAGGTTTCCACTGGACATAAGTAAGAGATAGTTACGTATGATCCAGGCAGTAAGCTTACATGGTAAACGACAGACAAATTATTGCCGAGCATGGCAAGCTATATTTAAATGGTTCGAAGCAGCATCAGCCGAAAAGAAATTAAAATGGTAAGATGAAACTATGGATGTAAGTGGCAAATAAACAACATCCGCCAGTCCCATCTAGTTAGTTTTTGCTAGCTCCCTGGTTCATTTTCGTCAAAAAACAAAAACTCTTTTGAACTATCATACCACTAGTGGACTTTAATCAGGATTAAACGGGACCTAGTTGACATCCCTAGTTGAAAGGGAGTGTACCACTGCTATATTTAAGTTGCCAAGGCATCTAAGCAGTTGAAATAATCTGAGAAAGCACTTAACAGTGTGGCCTCATATAAACTAAGAAGACATTCTTGTGATGAAGTTGAGAGGAAAAGTTAAGGACTCAAATGAAATAGGCATGCATTTCTTTACGATAGTACAACAGGCACTGCTGACATATTGGCCAACTCAGGTATAGGGTAACAACAAACGAGCATTCGAATCAAGCAATACAGCAAAGCAAACAACTGAACTATTTGTAATTCGGTAGAATTACAGGTTGAGGGCACAAGCCAAGAAAGCAACCCACTCGCACTACATTTCACATGTACTAAAACACATTGGCTTACCATATGTTGCTCTGAAGCCTCGCTGCTGTTGCAATGTTCTTTGAAGATATCGCCAGCATCCCATGGTTGCAAATCTAGTTGTTGTAGTTATTCTGCACCCTCTATTTAGTTAAAATTAATTTTAATCGCATGCACTGGTTCAAATTGATCATCAATGGTTCATCTAAACTAATGAAAGAAGGGTGTGTGCATACACGACAATATATCTGCTTCCCTCTATTTTTATGCTTGTTCGAGGTGCCAGCCCCAAAAGAACAAATATTTTACTTGATGGGGTTGGCAGCTCCATAATTAATAGAAGTATCAAATTAGTCATGCAACTTGGGAAGATCAAGAACACACAAACAAGTAATGAACAACGGATCGGAGCAGTGATGTAATAGCTAGCATCAGAAAATGTAGGGTAAAATGAACAAAAAGTAGCGGAACCACATGCTAGTTTGCTGATGTGTAATTAAGCATAGAGAACATTAAGCAGTCTGATGGAACCAATAGGTGGCATCAGAACAACACCATTATCATAAATATAACATTCAAGAAGTAAAATAGTAGGCAGTGATATCTAGGAAGTACAGTAATACTTAGGACAAAACTAAAGCATATTAACTATATGTGCACTGGTATGTAATTTAGCACATGTAACATGTTCACTGCCAGAAGTATGGCCCTATAGGTGCAAGCAGAATAACGCATCTCATGAAAAACTGAATGATGCCCTGAAGAAATTCAAAGGTGCGGTGCTTATGCTAGTAAAGTGAACGTAGGCGCCGACCGTTGGATAATAGTACCTGATTCTCGGCGGCGTATGGGTATCATTGTCATACTTGATGGCTAAGGATAGTCGATGGTGCTCGTGTTGCGGTTGAGTTTGGGTCAGCTGTCGCCGTCGCTGAAGCGGCTCCGGTGCTATGGTTGCGGCGCCGGTCGACATACAAGAAAGCTCATCTGCAGTAAGTGAACAGTTGCACGATAAAGAGGAAAACTGAAGGAGTACAAATCGAAATAACCTGATGAGGCTACGACGTCAGTAAAGAAGGGACGGTGGAGTTGAATATGGCATCCGTGGAGCGGGTCCGGTGCAGTGGACGAAGGCTTCGGCAGGCGCGTTGTACAGTGCTTTCGGTGAGGCGGATCTGTTGCGGCGGACGAGGGCTTGTATGAAGGGCCAGCGAAGGGCGGACGAGGGAGTCAGTGAAGGGCCTACACTGTGGTGGACGAGGGCGCCGGTTAAGCGGATCCGGTGCGGTGGACCATGATGGCGGTCAAGGAGATGGAGCGGTGGACAAGCCAGTCGCTGAAGCGGCTCCGGTGTAGTGGTGAGTTGGCAGTTGGGGGTTCCAAGGTGCGGAAGGTAGATCCAGCGGGGTGTGAGGTCCACCGCTGCGGCGGAGGACTAGATTCGGCGGCTTGCCGTGGTTGGGGGGGTGTCTGGGAGGGGAAGGGGAGGGGCTTTGGGAAGAATGTTGGGGGCAAAGAGGGAAAAAAATGGAGTTACGAAAGCAGCCCTTTTCCGTTCATGTGGTAGGGGTAAAACAGGAATATTGCAGGACTAAACTTTCGGGCACGAGATATTTCGATGTGAGCGGGAAGTTTGAAAGCTTTTCGCGCCTGAAATTATATTCTGCTCTTGTACGGCCGACTATGATATCATGGCCGACAATTTGTTTGTTTTGCACGCGAAAAAGTGCAAGTTTTGAAAATCAGTGTCTCCAACTCGAAACTTAGATTCCATTCAATTCAAATATGGATCATTGAGCTACTACAAGCAAATACCATCATATGGTACAATTCAAATGAAATTTCAAATGTGTTTATCCTATAAATATGATGACAAAAGCAAAAATGTGTATGTGTATGAATAAAGTGGATGATTATAAAGTTTGAACATGCCCGTATGTGTATATCTCTAGGTTTGATATATGAATTTGAAATCATGAAATCCCGGCTTAAAAAATGTACCTTCGTTTAAATGAATTACAAAAGCTAATGATGGAGTCGAATTCCAAAATTCCAATCTTAGGTTGTAATTCTGGTACATCAAGGTATATCACGCATGTTCAAAAGTATCGTTATCTCATAGTCCACACTGTGAAACAAATTGATCAACCATGAGTGCACAATATCTCAATTACGCTAAAGTCCCTCAAATATAGACACCCCACTCTTTATCTGAAGCCCCCCTCGTCTCCCCCCACACACATAGAGAAGTCGTTCTCTCCCCCAAACACCAACACACGAGCACATTAACACCCCTCTCTCTTCTAAAGTCCGGACCCCAATATAGGTCTCTATCACTTTGTCTGTCGGGCATGCACACATCTCTTCCCCCACTCTCTAGGTATCCCGGCATCTCTCTTTCCCAAGCACACGCACTATGTAGAGTGTACATTTCCCATACACACAAAACGTTGCCCCAAACGTCTATCTCCCTAGTTATGTGGTTCTTGCGCACTCACCTCACACACCACCCCCACAACAAACAAGCACACTTTGTCTCCTTGTGCACCACTCTCCTCTTTCTATCTCTCCCACATGCGGACCCGCCCCAGCTCCTTCCCTGTATACATATATGTTCGTGACTCTTTCCATAGCTCCCTAATGTATCATCGTTCTCGATTTCGCACATTGTTCTCTACACAATCTATTCTAGATCTCTCATGAAGTCCCTATCACACACACGATGACTTGCTTCCCTTGCATTTCTGTACATAGGCCAATTTCGAACAACATCAACATTGTCTCGCTATCTATACGCCATTTATGGACACAAACAACCCCTCTCGCCCCCTCTCTTCCTGTCTCTCTCTCTCCGTCGCTAGCTCTCTCTCTCTCTCTCTCTCTCTCACACACACACACACCCCTCTCCCACACACACACACTCGATGTCTCTTCCAAATAGTCTGCCCCCCGCCCGCACCCATGCTATCCCGCTACTAGACATGTCACACCATTCCCCCTTCCCCTTATACTAGGTTTACATCATTAGTGGTCTCTCTACTCCACATACATACACTCCGTCTCACACACAAACGCGTGCACAAACACACACAGACACGCACAAACACCCATTTATCTGGATCCTCATCTCTCCCAATTGTCGGACAAGGGGTTCTGGCAAAACCCTTAAGGTTTGAACTCTGGGGTGCGCGCAAAGATCTTCCCCCTACCGTTCCATGTCCCAACGCCTCGCTTCGAATGTAAGCTACACGATGAACAACACAAGGGACACAAGGTTTATACTGGTTCGGGCCACCGTTGTGGTGTAATACCCTAATCCAGTGTGTGGTCTGGTGGATTGCCTCAGGGGCTGATGATGAACAGTACAGAGGAAGAACAGCCTCGCAAGAGGTGTTCTTGGGCTGGTGCGGTGTACTACTTGGGTTAGTTCGATCGCCTCTGGATCTGATGAGAACTCAATGCCCTCTACTTTGGTGGCTATCTCTATATAGAGGCCCTGGTCCTCTTCCCAAATATTGAGCGGGAAGGGAGCCAACAACGGCCATTTTGAAGGGGAACATCTAGTACAAGTTATCCTGACTAAAGTTGGTCTTCGACTGCCAAAGGCACTAGCGGTGACGCTGTCTTGGGCTCCACGGTGACCTCCATCCTGCCGCTCTGCTGGTCTTGGTCTCGTTGCACCGAAATGGTAACCTTTGCTTGATGCCTCGGTACTCCGCGTCTACGCTTGCCCCCTTTGCACCAAAGAGGAAACGAGGACACTGCGCAGGTTGGCGCCCGCCTGGCGCCCGCCTGGTCTTGATCGTCATGGCTTGCGTCATGAGCACCTCGCGAGGTACTCCTGCCTTGATCTCCGCCTCCTCGCGAGCCTGCCTGGTGAGGCCATCCCTAAGGAAGCCTTGGGTCGTCCGCCCCGCGAGGCTTGGCCCCTCACGAGGGTCTTGAGCTTGGATGGATGAAAACGGGCCGTATTGGGCCTCTTCTTGAGCCACGCCGCAGGCAGGCAAGTCTGGGGACCCCCATTCGCAGAACACCGACAGTAGCCCCCGGGCCCAAGGCGCGCTCGGACTTGGCTTAGCAGCGAAGCGAAAGGGCAAGTGCGGAGCGCCACGGGCCCTAACAGCCTGCGGCCTTGGTCGCCGCGTGGCGGTTGATTGGACGTGGGCGTCTCTGCTTCCCCATGCTGCCTCGACAACTGCCCGTCTGACAAAAAGGTTGGCCTGGGTTAGGCTTACCTTCATTGCTCTCATTCGCCTTACTCCAGATCCCCTTTCTTGCTCTTGCTCTCCTGCTTCCGAAATCTCCAGATCTGCCTCATCCTTTCTCCTCCAGCGAGCAATGGCGCCCCGCAAGACCGCGGCCGAGGCTCCATCGGCCTGGTACTCGCCGGCTCTGGATCCCCCCAACGTGACGGAGAAGAATCTCGCCCTCACACGCCTGATGACGGTGGCGCAAGGCAGCGAGATGGGGGAGACTGCACTCCAACCCGGCTCCACCCAACCGGAGGACAAGGGGAGTACCTTCTACCCTTTCTTCATGAGCGCTGTCATCGCCGGTCTGGTGCCTCCTTTCTCCGGGTTCTTCTATGCTGTCCTTCGCCATTATAAGCTGCAGGCTCTGCATCTCCATCCCAACTCTGTTCTCCTCCTATCGATTTTCGCCTACTACTACGAGGCGCACATCGGGGTGATGCCTTCTGTGGCCTTGCTGCATCACTTCTTCTTCCCTCCGAGTTACTGGCGCCAATACCTCGGCATGCGCAAGTTTCATTGCGTACTCAAAAGCCAACACGATGTTGAAGGCCGGGAAGAGGGCCGATGGCTTCCGGAGCAAGTGGGTCATGCTGGATGCCGGATGCATCAACTCTTGGTTGGCGCTGCCCACGGGGCAGCCCCAGGCCGATGAGATGTGGTCCCGTGCGAAGCTTGATGACCGACGGGCGAAGCTGGTGCTGGAGAAGATGAACACCAACCTGAGGCCGAGCAACATGAAGGTGGCGAAGCTGACCGGGGCCACGCTCCTGAGGGAGTTCCTGGCGCATCAGGTGGCTCCACTTCAGGCGCACTCGCGCCCGTTGTGGAGGCTCGAGGATGCGGACGCCGATCGCCGCCTGAACTCAGAGGCCCTGGCTGATGAAGATCTGAACGCAGCTCTCCGCTTCTTGGTTGGAGAGGATGTGGAAGGTCTGGAGGGCGCTCCGGTCCCTTTCTTCCTTCGCGGCGACTGGGAGCAGGTGGTGGACGCCATGACCACCTTTAACGGGAATGATCTGGTACCGGGGGTACCTCCTGAGGGCCAGGTGGCAGCGACGACGGTGAAGTTGTCCTCCGATGATTCCCACGGAGGAGAGGAGGAAGACGAGAAAGAGGAGGAGCACGACTCGGAGGAGACCACTGAGGAGACGGGGGAGACTTCCCCCTGGCGCAGGGCCAACGTCCTCCGCTCCATGCCAGACGACGACGAGGCCGACACCAGGTGAGGGGGAGAGGACCCCACTGCGATCCCAAAGAAGGACAGGTCGGGGCTGATCTCCCGAGGGTCTACTCCGGCTCCGGCACTGCCCGAAGCTATCTCCAGCCCTTCTGGTGCACCCTCCTCTGCTGCTGGACCTCCTGAGGCTGCGCCCTGCAAGAGGCTCTCGGGCTTTAAGCTCGGCAGGAGGCCGTTGGAGCTCGCCACGACTGATCCGTAAGTACTCAAACTCTACTTTGCTCTTATTTTTGCTGTCAGGGCTTGACATCCTCCGTCACTTGGGTAGGCTTCCGCACTACAAAAAAAATACACATCCGTGACATTTTGGGCCGAACGAATTTTTTTTCTGTCATACATATGACACTTCTATGACGATAATTGTGACAAAACCCGGTATCATCATAGATGTGGTGGGCTCCTACTTCTATGACAAAAACTCATGACAGAAGATGGGCTTTTCGTCCTGGGCGGGCCGGAGACGCAGCTGCATGACATTCTTTGGGCCGTCCATGACGGAAAAAACTATGGTAGAAGCGAGGGGGAGGAAAATTTCAGGGAGTTGCCGGTTACGGTGGGAGAGCGATGCGCGTTTCTCTCATACAGGTACACGCATGTGTGCGAGGCGTTGTCTCTAACTGAACCCGAGCGAGGCGTTGGGCTCTAACTGAACCCGAGCGATTGCACTGCAGGCTACGCGTTACTGAACTCGAGCGATCGATCGATGGCTGTTAACTGAACCCAATGGAGAGATTCCTTTGCTACTGCTGCTAACTGAAGCCAATCGATGTTGCCACTAGGATGAACAGTGAGCGTTGCTGGGGGGTTTGGATGAACAGTGAGCAGTGGCGTTGCCTCTGGATGAACAGGAACCCGTGGTGTGGAGGGCTGGATGAACAGTAGACGGTGGAGGGGTGGCCATGGAGGGGTGGTTGAACAGGACACCGTGGTGTGGAGGGCTGGATGAACAGTAGACGGTGGAGGGGTGCCCATGGAGGGGTGGTTGAACAGTAGCCGGTGGAGTAGCGCGCGGTGGAGGCTGGATGAACAGGAGCACGTGGAGGCTGGAGGAGGTCGACGGTAGCCCGTGGAGGCTGGAGGAGGTCGACGGTGGAGATGAACAGTATCCCGTGGAGTCCCGTTTTGCGGTACACCACACCCCTCCCCCCCGTTTTGACCGTAGCGCTCCAACACAAGTCCGTTTTGTCCGTTTTGCGGTACGCCACACCCCTCCCGATCAACAGGACCCCCGTTTCGACCGTAGGAGGTCCGTTTCGTCCGTTTTGTGGTACGCCACACCCCTCCCGATCAACAGGACCCCCGTTTTGACCATAGAAGGTCCATTTCCTCCGTTCTGCGGTACGCCAGGCCTCGTTTCCATCGCCTGTTCCGTCCAAGCCGGTTGGCTCCCACACGTTCCGTTGCCTCCCGATGAACACGAGCATTCCGTTGCCTCCCCATGAACACGACGCATTCCGTTGCCTCCCCATGAACATGACGCATTCTGTTGCCTCCCCATGAACACGAGCCCTCACCGTACGTATGCGCGACTAGGCGTTCGAGACCCCGCCCATATGTACACATACGTAGCCGTATTTTCTTTCTTGCACTCTGGCCGCTGTACGTACGTGTACATGCTACGTGCGTGCCTCTACTATGACACGTACGCGCCTCTACTACGACGCGTGCGCGCCTCTACATCGACCAGTATATATGTACGTACAAGTTCACGACCGGAATGACAACGCTACGTACGCTTCGACCAGGTGGGTCCCAACTGTCAGGCAGTTCCTTGCGTGTGAAAATGTAGCTGGT
>NC_057813.1:465131304-465153348 GCF_018294505.1 Triticum aestivum
AGGGGGGGCGAATCTTTTTTTTTGCTTGGACGCACTTCCTTGCGTGCGAAGGTGTCGCTGGTGGGTCCCACCGGTCAGGGGGGGCGAATCGTTTTGTTTTTTTGCCCGGACGCACTTCCTTGCGTGCGAAGATGTAGCTGGTGGGTCCCAGCAGTCAGGGGGATACGTTTTTTTGTGAAATATAGTGGCCCGTCCGCTGGGTCCCAGCTGTCAGGTGGAGGAATCATTATTTTCCACGTAATAAGGAGGCACTTCCTTGCTGCGGCCGTGGACCCAGCTGTCAGCCTCTTCACGTACAGTCCACGTCCGATGGAAGTCGTTCCTTGACCATGTTGACCACGCTGCGCCAGGGAGCACCAGGGCGGTGGACGACGACAAGGCCTAGGAAGGGGACGACGGGGAGCCGGGGAAGACGAGGCAGTGGAAGCCCGCGCGGAGAGGAGTATGAGGGTTCACTGGTTCGGCTGCGGTGTGAGGCTGCCGTCGCCGCAGGGCCTGGCCAGCGGTGGGAATAGTAGGGGGTGGTGAGGCCTCCGCGGCAGCACAGCCGGCCACGGGAGGCAGGAGCATGCGGCACGACCGGCGCTGCTTTGGTCGGCTGGAGCAAGAAGACCAGAGGTTGAAGAAGCACTACGACCGTTGAATGGACATCGTACGGTCACTGGAGCTAGAATCGTTCATATTGACTAAAGTTTACAAAGGCCCCCGTCCCAGTCAACTTAGTAGGCCCACAAGTCAGCCTCCCACCATGGTGGGTCCCAACTAGCAAGGGGAGTATTCATTTTTTGTGCGTAATAAGGAGGCACTTCCGGTGGGTCCGAGCTGACAGCGCGGGGAACATTTTTTCATGAAATACGCTGGCCCGTCCGGTGGGTCCCAGTAGTCAGGGGGGAAACGTTTTTTCGCGAAATAAGGTGGCTCGGCCGGTGGGTCCCTGCTGTCAGGTGGAGGAATAATTATTTTGTGCGTAATAAGGAGGCTCTTCCTTGCGGCCGCCTGGACCCAGCTGTCAGCCTCTCCACGTAAAGTACTCTTCCGATGGAAGTCGATCATTGACCACGTTGACCACGCCACGCCGAGAGAACCAGGGCGGTGGTCTGGACGACGGTGAGGCCTAGGAAGGGGACGACACGGAGCCGGGGAAGACGCAGCAGTGGTAGCCCGCGCGAAGAGGAGTACGAGGGTTCACTGGTTCGGCTGCGGCATGAGGCTGCCATCGCCGCAGATAACAGGGGGTGTGGGTGAGTAGAGGGATACCCTGGGCCAGCGGTGGGAGTAGTAGGGGGCGGTGAGGCCTCCGCGGCATCACAGCCAGCCACGAGAGGCAGGAGCACGTGGCACGACCGGTGCTGCTTTGGGTGGCTGGAGCAAGAAGACCAGAGGTTGAAGAAGCACTATGGCCATTGGATGGACATCGTACGGTCACTGGAGCTAGAATCGTTCATATTGACTAAGTTGACAAAGCCCTCCGTCCCCGTCAACTTAGTTGGCCCACAAGTCATCCTCCCACTATGGTGGGTCCCATCTAGCAGGGTGGGTATTCATTTTTTTGTGCGTAATAAGGAGGCACTTCCTTGCGTGCGAAGATATAGCTGGTGAAAGATCGAGGATGTCGCCTAGAGGGGGGGGGGGTTGAATAGGCGTTTTAAAATAATTACGGTTAAGGCTTGAACAAATGCGGAATAAACCTAGCGGTTAATTTGTCAAGCACAAAACCTAAAACAACTAGGCTCACCTATGTGCACCAACAACTTATGCTAAGCAATATAAGCAACAGTGTGATAGCAAGATATATGACAAAGAACAAGATGGCTATCACAAAGTAAAGTGCATAAGTAAAGGGCTCGGGTAAGAGATAACCGAGGCACGCGGAGACGATGATGTATCCCGAAGTTCACACCCTTGCGGATGCTAATCTCCGTTTGGAGCGGTGTGGAGGCACAATGCTCCCCAAGAAGCCACTAGGGCCACCGTAATCTCCTCACGCCCTCGCACAATGCAAGATGCCGTGATTCCACTAAGCGACCCTTGAGGGCGGTCACCGAACCCGTACAAATGGCAACCCTTGGGGGCGGTCACCGAACCCGTACACTTTGGCAACCCTTGGGGGCGGTCACCGGTACCCGTCAAATTGCTCGGGGCGATCTCCACAACCTAATTGGAGACCCCGACGCTTGCCCGGAGCTTTACACCACAATGATTGAGCTCCGAACACCACCAACCGACTAGGGGGCCCAAGCACCCAAGATAAACAAGCTCAAGGGCACCAAGCACCCAAGAGTAATAAGTTTCTCAACTTGTAACTTCCACGTATCACGTGGAGAACTCAAACCGATGCACCAAATGCAATGGCGAGGGCACACGGAGTGCCCAAGTCCTTCTCTCCCAAATCCCACCAAAGCAACTAATGCTAGGGAGGAAAATGAGAGGAAGAACGAAGGAAGAACACGAAGAACTCCAAGATCTAGATCCAAGGGGTTCCCCTCACTTAGAGGAGAAAGTGATTGGTGGAAATGTGGACCTAGATCTCCTCTCTCTTTTCCCTCAAAAACTAGCAAGAATCCATGGAGGGATTGAGAGATAGCAAGCTCGGAGAAGGTCAACAATGGGGGGCAAGAACGAGCTTAAGGGATAAAATCCCAATGGGGAAGAAGACCCCCTTTTATAGGAGGGGAGAAAATCCAACCGTTATCCCCTCACTCAGCCCGCACGACGCGGTACTACCGCAGGGAGCTGCGGTACTACCGCGGTTGGCCGCGGTACTACCGCTGCAGGTTGCGGTACTACCGCATGTGCAGCTCTGGCCAGATGAAGGCCTGTTGCACAGGGCAACGAGCGATAGAACCGCCGGAGCGGTACTACCGCGCGCCCCTACGGTACTACCGTAAGGCAGGCAACACTAGGCGCAGAGAAGGCACGGACGTAAAAAATTACTTTCGTACCTACTTCCACTGAGGGAGGACCTATGCAAAACTCCGGCACGGTACTACCGCACACGAAGAGCGGTAAAAATTACATCCGCCCCTACTTCCGCTCATGCTGCTAAGCCTGGCCAGAGCCCACGGTACTACCGCGCTCGCGGCGCGGTACTACCGCGTAGGGCACGGATGTAAAAAATTACATCCGCCCCTACTACCGCTCGAGCAGCTGCGCCTGGCCTGAGGCCACGGTACTACCGCTCCCACAGAGCGGTACTACCACGAGGGCCTGCGGTACTACCGCTCCGGAGAGCTGTACTACCGCATGCCCCAAATTAGCAACATTAGGAGTCCTTCATTTTGTAAGAAGACAACAGAGGGAAACACTAAAAACTAGAACTGCCATAACTTCTGCAAATGAGTTCCGAATTGAGCAAACTCAAGCTTGTTGGATAGAGGAGAGAAACCTCCAACAGAGAAGAACCAGCAGAGCCTCCAACATCGAAAACATCATAGAAGATGCATGTAAAATCCGTTTTCGATGAACTCGAGCTTGTCATAAAAATGACCAAAAGCTCCAAATCTCACAAGGAGAAGAACCAAACAAGAACCAATAAAGATGATGCAAGGATGCAGTGGTTTGAGCTCTCTACGAACGATACGATCAAGCAACTCATCGAGAGCCCCCCTTGATAGTACGACAATCGATCCTAAAACCCGGTCTTCAACTACCACCATGAGACCGGTAAAATAGAAAACCTATCAAGGGCAAACCTTTGCCTTGCACAAAGTCCACTTGAGCTAGATGATGACGATCTACACCTCCTCAAGATGGACCACCTTTCTTGATTGCGTTGGCTCGATGAAGACTAGTTGATTGCTCCCCCATACTCCACTATGGGTGAGCCACTCTTCCGCTCATCTTCCCAAGTCCATTGTCACCACAATGGACGGCAAGCTTTAAGCACTTGATCTCTTCGTGATGCATCACTTGAACTTGCACACCGCAACCTAACCCCACAAGGAACTCTCACGAAGACCATGGGTTAGCACACAAAGCATAATGGACAATGCTTACCATACCATGGGATCACTTGATCCCTCGGTACATCTTGTGCGCTTTGTGTGTTGAATCTTTCCAACTCTCTTCATTTGAATGATGTCTTGAAGGTAGACATGAGTGATCACACAATCTTCTTCTTCAAGACATGCTTGCAATAAGCTCAACATAGCACCGTGGTCATCACAAACTCTCCTTGAAACCAACAAATGGACTCCAAGAAAAGCCTATGGACAAACCCTTCAAGTATCACTCAAGGCAACCATTAGTCCATGGAGATTGTCATCAATTACCAAAACCAAACATGGGGGCACCGCATGTTCTTTCAGCTGGTGGGTCCGACATGTCAGCAGGGGGAACGTTTTTTTCGCGAAATACAGAGGCCCTTCCGGTGGGTCCCAGCTGTCAGGTGGAGGAATCATTATTTTGCGCGTATAGTCCATGGCCGATGGATGTCATTCGTTGACCACGTTGACCAGGCCGCGCTGAGAGCACCATGGGGTGGACGACAGCGAGGCCTAGGAAGGGAACGACACGGAGCCGGGGAAGACTTGACAATGGTTGCCCATGCGGTGGGGATTACAAGGGTTTACTGGTCCGGCAGCCTTCGCTGGAAAATAATAGGAGGTGTGGGTGAGTAGAGGAATGGCCTGGCCAGCAATGAAGTAGGGTGGGGCGGTGCGGCCTGTGCGGCAGCACAGCCAGCCACGGGAGGCGGGAGCATGCAGTCCCACTGGAGCTGGTTTGGGCGGCTAGAGCAAGAAGATCAGATATTGAAGAAGCAGCACGGCCGCTGGATTAACATCCAACGGTCACTGCTCCTAGAATCGTTTGTGGACTAAGTTGACAAAGCCAAAGTACACGTCAACCTAGTAGACCCACAAGTCAGCCTCCAAATCTATCCCAAACAACATACATCCCGAAATTTCTAGCCGGATTCAAATTAATTTTAAATCTAAATATACCTTAATTTAAATTCAATGAAATTTTACCCGCACAAAAACAATGAAATTTAAAATATCAAAATCCGAAAGAAAACAATATTTGGGAACTAATTGCCTGTTTGTTGTATTTTTTCCATTTTACATCCAATTTATTATTACTTATAGCCCATTTATTATTACTTATAGCCCATTTCTTATTACTTATAGCCCATTTTCTGGGCAAAATGCATCCCTCCTCGTCTTGAAAGATTTCCGGCCCAGCAGGGCATAGAAAAGCAAGTAGGCCTATGTTGGTTATTCTGCAAAAAACAAAATAGCTGGCTAGCCATTTCTCAGAAAGGAAAAAAACAAACTGGGCTGGTCATGTGCTAAACATATGAAATAAAAGCCTGGGCTAGATGGGCCACGGGTCCCGCACAACCCAGTTGATACCCTTCTCCGTCCCGAAAAAACAAAATTACTGCGCGTGCTACTGGGTCCCTACTGTCATCCTCACCATGTACAATCATCTCCTTATTCCTCTCGGTTGTTGACCATGTTGACAACACCGGAGGGCGGTGCCGCGGCGAGCGCGGAGGACGATGGTGAGGCCTCGGATGGGAACAAACAGGAGCCGGGGATGATCACAGCTAGCCGTGGGAGGCGGGAGCAGGCGGTCCCACCGGCGCTGGTTTGGCTTTGGTGGCTCGAGGAAGAAGAGACTGAAGAAACGCGACAGATGTTGAATGTCAATCGAACGGTCAAGGTTGGCACAATCGTTTTTTGACTAAGTGGACAACAAGTAGCATACTTTTTTATATATAGGAAGAAAACTGCGAGGAAAATGCGTTCGTCTGCCGTCCTCCTCACAGGGAACGTTCACCACATAAGTGACTAGCACCCTTGGTTTTCAACCGAGAGGTCTTGGGTTCGAGTCCGAGGAACTCTCAATTTTGTCCTCCTTCCTTCCTCGCAAAAAAAGCGAAAGAAAATCAAAGACTTGGGAAGGCGTACAGAACAAGCTAGTGTACCAGTAAAGAGACGTTGCCGAGTTTTAGAAAAAAGAAAGACATGCTCCTGTAGCTGGTTCGAATCCAAACCTAGACTATGACTATATATGGTGCTATGCTACTGTGCAAGTAATGAAACTGACATATCCAACGTTCGCTTCTCCGCTTCTCTACTTACTCTGCCTAGCATCAGAAGCTCTGGCCGCAGCAACCATGTCCGCTGGCTGCTCGTCCACCTGCTCTTCAGCAGGCAACAACCAGATATGCGCCAAGTCACCACCCGTACCATCGCCTGTGGGTCTCATCACACCCCCGCCGGCACGCGCACCGCAGCTGATTGCTCATCGCAACCCACTGCCATTGGTGTGGTGCCACTTCTGCAAATCATGCAGAGTCATCCGTCGCGTCTCAACCACAATCCGCAACCCTGGCCGAGTCTTCTACAAATGCCCGAATCATGGGGTAATAATATGTTTAAGTGTTGTTCTGCTGCTTTCAGTTGCTGATTTTTTTAATAGTTTGGTTGATGATCTTCCAATTTGATTCATGCAGAAAAGGGAAGATTCGTGTGATTTGTATTTCTGGGAAGTTGCTGATGTGGGGGAATGCAACTACACTGATTATTTGGTTAACCGAGGAATCCCAATACCAGCAGGTTGGGGTGTTGGACAAGTAACTGAAGGAACGACAAAAGAGGAAGATGCAGAGCAGAAGGTTAAAGACACAGTTCCTCTGATCATGGCCAAGCAACAGCTGCTGAACGGCCTTGACAGCAATGAGGAGATGAAAGAGCTTGTGAAGATAATGGGCAAAATCGATGTGCTCTGTAGGATGATTGTCTCTTTATTTGCAGTGTATGTAGCACTCGTGATGTATTCAGTGGCTACGACATGAGCACTTTGCTGAAACTACTCCCTCCGTTCCTAAATATTTGTCTTTCTAGGCATTTTAAATGGACACGACATACGGATGTATGTAGACATATTTTAGAGTGTAGATTCACTCATTTTGCTCCGTATGTAGTCACTTGTTGAAATCTCTAGAAAGACAAATATTTGGGAACGGAGGGAGTAGTAATGAATGAAACCTGTGTAACAGGCTGGGCGTAGTGTTGTGAACATCTAATGATTTCTATTAACGAAAATCAGGGGGTATCCCCTTTTGCTCATATAAATAAATAGATAGCAGAGGCCCTGTCGGGTCAGCTTTGTTCTCATTCGAAGACGTCGAGCAAATTGCAGTCCAACAACAAACTATGTCATCAAATTCAAGTTTCACAGCCAAATATGAGTACAACTAAACAACAATGTCATCATGTTTTAGTTGTCATACAATCACCAAGCACAAATCAGCATACATAACAAGTGATGTTCTCACAACAAAATACTAAACAACATGTTCATCAGGTTTCAGTTGTCATAGCAAACACAATTTCACATAGTAGATAAAAAAACGTCTTCTGACAGGCAAATACGACAAAAGCAATGTAATCATCATCCGCAGCAGCAGCATCAACATCTTCGCCATGTGTATCAGTATGAATCGTAATTCCCCACGGTGTCATCTTCTTCTTCGTCCTCAACGTCCTTGTTTGGAACAATAGATGCAATCCATTTCAGTGTATGTCACTGAGTTCACCATTGCAATTGAGACGTCAGGAAATTGAGCGTTCCCTAGAGTTTGGTTCAAAGGCTAAGGACTCCCCGCCGCCTTCATAAGGGCACTAAGGCGGAGCACGGAAAAGCAAATTGGGCACCCATGTTTTACCAGTCCCGGATCTCAGAGCCGTTTTGCCAACCGCCGACATGAACGAAATCGAATTTCATTGCGGGAAATTAGGATTTCATGAGGGAGGAAAAGGGGGTGGAGAGTCGTACAATGCATTGGTGGGATGAAGGTGCTAGCTTGGCTGAGATAGGAAGTTTCGATGTGTATGTAGATTTGGTTCTAGTGCCCCCACCCTTTTCGAGATCTGTCAGGATTAGCAAGATGTTCTGGTGTAAACTATAGAGAAATGGAATGAATGA
Organism: Triticum aestivum; assembly: GCF_018294505.1. Lineage (NCBI taxonomy): Eukaryota > Viridiplantae > Streptophyta > Magnoliopsida > Poales > Poaceae > Triticum > Triticum aestivum. The sequence continues at coordinate 465,139,243 of NC_057813.1, forward strand.
AATGTATCTAAGAAGAAAGGAAGCCATGCTCCATCCTATTTCTAAAAAGAACATCACCTCCCTTTTTGGTTAGATACCGCTCCGTTAGGTACTAATGCTTCTACCTATCACCCGGAGGGTGAGTTTGAGAGCTGTGTTTTTTCCAACGTTAATAGCATTCCGCGAGAAAAGTCATCTACTGATGTTGTCAGCGGAGTCCCTCGTCCATCCATGTATGAATAGCGGTATCCCCCATTTTGGACAGTGATGAGGTAGTCGACGCAATTTGCATGTGTATTTGCGTTCGGCTTTGCTACTTTCCTTCTAGAAAAGAATGTCCGCGAAAGGGAATAGTCTACGTGGCCCGGGGTAGTCTTTCAATTCCTTTATCGGGTGGGAGAGTTTAGAACCAGTTAAGCCAATAGCTGCTGCTTTAGTCACACTAGCTACATCAGTTGATCATGGATTTAGCATACCACCTCAGAATAGTCTACGTGGCCCCTTGTTTTTACTACAATTTGATATAGTGAATCCAGTAATGCAGATAGCCCTTTTTAAAGCGCTTTTAAAGCCCCTGACTCTCAAAAAGAGCTGGAGGTTTTGCCTCAACTCATTCCATGAATGTTGTTTCATTCCCCACGCGGCTGAATCCAACTCAGTCTTTATCCTGCCTTGGAGTTCTCTCTCATAACTGAAGCCAGGAGGTATTCGATTTATCGGATTTCGAGCTAGCTGCCCTTTTCTTGCTCCTTGCCATTAGCGCAGCCCTTTTCTTTTTCTTAGCTAGCGTAGTTTTTCACCTTCAAAAGAAGGCGCCAGCGCTTTTGTAGTGATCCCAGAGGGGTCCCGGGTTGCTTTGGTGCGCCCCACCCCGTCAGTCCTGTGTTGTACTTGACTTGACTCTCCCCCGCTTGCTGCTTGCTGATCGCAGTGTTCAAAAATGACACGAAGCTGGATATGAGTAGATGTTATTGGTCGAAAACGTCTTTCATTCACAATGAAACAGAATGGTCTCGCTCGATGCGTCATTTTAGAATGTGTATTTTCATATTAAGAGTTCTTAAAAGTTCTCAACTCAAAGCCCAACCGTCAAAAGGATGCTACAATGTTCGAAATTATCAACTTAACATGCCCCCTTACTTCCTTCGTGACCTCCCACTACTTCATCTACCGAAATGATTAGGCAGATCTCGTTTTTTCTAGCATTAAACCTGCTCATGATCCTTTATAGAGCATGGAGCAGACAGAGAGATGAAAGGACCACCTTCTCCTGCTTGCTTGATCGGAATCTATTCACATTTAGAATAGCGGAATTGCTACTTAACTTCACTTAGTAGTTGAAACTCGGAGAGACAGAGAGAGTCCTCTCTCATACTTGCCAATTCCAAGGCTGATCAGCAAGGGAATTGGCAGGAACCAACCTTAGTTGCCCCTCGGTAGAGTGAGTCTACTTAGCGAACTGGCAGGACGCGGAGATCGATTGATCAATATGCATATCGAGAGTTGATGGTTGACCGCCGCCCCCCTTGTCCTGCCCCGGCCGGGGAGGCAAAGGGGATTGCTATCGTCACCCTTTCTCCCGGTGTATGTCCACATCACGACAGGCAATCTTTTTGCCGACGTCATTGACGTGATGGTTCTCAAAGATATTAGGAACATCTGTGTTATCTTGTACATCAGGAGCAGTGTAAGCATCATCTTGTTGTGCAACTTCATTAAACGAATTCCTCTGCTCAAACCTTTGCAATACTCTCCATTCATCGCCACGCGCAAATGTGTCTTCCAAGAAAAATATCTGTGTTGCTTGATTTGCCAAAATAAAAGGCTCGTTGGTCTGGTACGCCGCCTTGACATTGATTGATTTGAAATAATCATCAGCTCTGGGTTTTGCGATCCTGGAAAACAGGTTATACCAACGACAGCAGAATGGAACCGCACACCGATGATCCTTGAAACTGGAGATATACTGCAACTGAACAATGTCTCTTATGTTAGCATACATTTCAATTGTCTCTTTGTCATACGTATCCGTGCTCATGATGGCACTGTTTTGTGTCTTCCTGCCATCGTCTCGTGCAAGGGTGTTGTAGTGCACATCTCCAACAAAGCAAGATTCATAATGTCTTACCCGAGTATCAGGACCCATTGCTAGTGAGTAAAGGGCATCATCAACTGCCTGCCCATCCTCCCGCATCTTCTTAACCTATGGTTAGAAAATAGACAAGCTGATCATCTTATGTACTCAATATATTAAAAAAACTGACAATGCACTTCAAAAGCTTACATGGTTCTTGAACCATTTCACAAATCCTGCCATAACCAGTTTGTCAATGTTTCTTGGATTTTGCGGCAGTAACTCCTCTTTGTACATGCTGCACAACATAGTGATCGTGTCAAACATCTAAATATATAAGAATGTGCTGCAAGTTTAGTAGATTACGATGTATAAGCTGCAGTACTGCACTTACTTGATATAAAGTAGTATCTCAGGAGAGTTATTCACCACATACCAAACCATTTTGTCCAAATCTTTAGGTTTGTCCTCTTGTCGACTCTTCCCTGTAACTCGAACAGAATAATTGAAAACATTGAGCCCGGGATTGTCTTCACCCACCTCTTTGCTAAGCTGATCAGCTGTTTCAATGTATTTTGAGCAGAATGTCAACGCTTTTGTAGCAATGTAGGCCTCTGCAATGGAACCCTCGGGTCTAGCTCTGTTCCTAACATAGCCCTTGAAAGTGCCTAGCCGCCTTTCAATAGGGTACATCCAGCCATACTGTACTGGACCTCTAAGTAGTGCCTCATCAGGTAGATGAACAGCCAAATGCACCATCACATCAAAGAAGGCTGAAGGATATATCTTCTCAAGGTCGCATAGGATAGTTGGTATCTTGTCTCTAAGACGCTCCAAAGCATCTATCCTGATATTTCTACTGCAGAGTTCCCTGAAGAATTGTCCCAACTTTGCAACTACTCTGTATAAGTTAGGGCAGCCCAATCCTGTAAGGATAACAGGTAAAACCCTTTGAAGTAGGACGTGGCAGTCATGAGTTTTCAACCCTTGTACCTTGTTTCCATCTGCACTGACTCTCCTTTCAGGGTTGGAAGCAAATCCATGTGGGAATCTCACACGTGATAGGACCTCGCAGAATTCTTTTCTTTTTACCTTGTCCAAGACGTACACAGCTGGTGCCATATCCCGTGGTTTACCTTCATCTTGCACCTGCAAATCCTTTCTGATACCCAGGTGTGTCAAATCAATCCTAGATTTTAAGGTATCTTTTGTCTTGCCTTCAATGTTAAGAAGTGTGCCGATAATGTTGTCACATATATTTTTCTCGATGTGCATCACATCAAGATTATGCCGCAGATCCAAATCTTTCCAATACTCCAAGTCCCACAAAGTGGACCTGCGGGTAAACAATAATCTCTCTTCTACCGTGCCATGCTTCCTTTTCCTGCTACCATTACCAGGAGGGTTTCCTGGTGTAATATGCCTGACCTTCTCTAATTCCACTTGCAACTCAGCGGCGGTGAGCCTCTTTGGCGCATCACAGTTTTCATGCTTTGCATTGAACACATGTCTTCGGTATTTTCTAGGATGCGGCTTGTCCTTGGCAAGGAAACGGCGGTGTCCAATGTAACAGATCTTGCTAAGTATTGCATATGACAGCGGATTCCTGTCACAACGAACACATGCATTGTAACCATGTGTCGTTCGCCCTGACATAGTGCCCAAAGCCGGATAATCATGGATGCACCAAATTACAACAGCACGCAAAAAGAAATCAGCTGGTGGGCTTCTATATAGGTCTCGAGTGCGAACACCCTTCCGTAGCTGTTGAAGTTCCTCCACAAGAGGCTCCATGAACAAATCAAAATCCTTTCCAGGACTTTTTGGACCTGGGATGAGCAAGGCCATCATGTAGTTTGATTCTTTGGTGCAGACATTTGGAGGCATGTTGTAAGGGATAACAAGCAATGGCCACATGCTATATGTGGCGCTCTGGTGGCCAAATGGGTTAAATCCATCTGAAGCTAAGCCAAGTCTAATGTTTCTTGGGTCAGCAGCAAACTCTTTGTCTTTATCATTGAAGCTTTTCCACTAACTACCATGAGATGGAAGGCTCATTACATTCTGATCTCTGTACTCCTGGTTCCTAGAATGCCACAATACATCCTCTCTTGTTTCAGCATCATGAAACAACCTCTGCAATCTTGGTGTAATTGGAAAATGTCTCAAAACATTATGAGGAACCCTCTTCACAGCATCGCCATCTTTCCATCTTGATGATTTGCATTTCGGGCATTCACTTAAGTTGGCATAATCCTTCTGGAACAGAACACAATTATTCGTACAAACATGGATCATATCATATCCAATTCCAACTGCATGAAGGAAATTCTTCATTTTACTGTCAGTGTGTGGCAGCTCAGACGCATCTGGGAAAGATTTGCGGAAAGCAGCCAACATCGCATCGAATGATTTGTTGGTCATCCGCTTAGATGTCTTCACCTGAAGAAAGTTGACCGTAGCTGAGAATACTGACAGCTTATTTCCTGGGGTGATAGCAACGTTGCATTGTTCCAACATGCGGGCCCATCGTTTTTCTTCTGCAGGTGAAAGTTCACGGAATGCACGAGCATTTCGTAGCATTGTTTCAATGTTGGTCAAACTCACTGGCTCCGCCACCACCACCTCCTCCTCCTCTTCTACCTGAGCATCAGGCAGATCAAGATGGTGATCTGCTGCTTCCGCATAGTCAATAACATTAACGTTCACAGCTTCACCATGATGAACCCACCTAGTATATGTGACCGACATCCCATAAAAGTGTAGATGATTTTGCACAGTTGACTGGGATCTTGTAACTGAATTAATACAACTGCTACACGGGCAGAGCACATCTGATTTCGGACCACCGTACTCAGCTCTGATAAAGTTCATGAAGTTTTCAACCCCCTCGACATATGCAGCGGAGAATCTTTGAGCAGAAGTTATCCAAGTCCTGTCCATCTGTTAGACATACAAATTAGTTCTTCTACTAGATATTGCAGGGAAAATATATATGCTTTTTTATGAAGTCCAGAAAAAAATACCTAGGTTGATGTCTAAAGCTATGGCAAGATATTTGGACGAGCAGATCTAAGTAACGAAATATATGTAAAGCTAATTCAGCAAACAGATTTGAGTGCTAAATTATGGCAGGCTGTTTCAGCAGTCAATGAGCTCGAGCACACAGCCATCGAACTATCGAAGGCCATCGCAACAACAAAGATCGAGTATAAAACGGTGTAGAGCTATTTCACCTAACAGATTGGCTACTAGACCATGGCAATCTACGTCACAATAAATATATGGCAGGATATTTTAGCAACTAATCGGCCTTGGCATGCCATCTCAGCTAAGCAGATTGAGTGCAGAACAGGGCAAGGAAGCTTCTTAAGCAGAGCATATTGACAGTAAACTACTTCGGCAAACAGTGAGATTAACAGCGTCTATCAGCTAACATTCAGCACTACACCAACATGAACGGGACCTCAGTCTAGAATGCGCGTACCATGGGAGAAGCTGATCGCTGTGCGTCTCCACACGAACGTCGCCAGCGGTGGCGGCACTGACCGCCGTGCGCCTCCACAAGAACGTAGCCAGAGGTGGCGGCGCGGCTAGAGGACGACAGTCTACGACAGCATACTGTGGGAGCGAGAGAATCGCCGTGCGTCCCCTCGACGAACCACGGCGCCGACGTATCGGCGCGGCGGCGAGGGCGGCTTTGGCGGAGCGAATGGAGTGGAGGGGGGACGTGGGGAGGGGGGTTTGGGGAATATTTGGCCGAAGGGTGGTTGAATCAAATTTGGGGGGAATTTTTTGTGGGCGGGGGAGGGGGGACGATTTTCGCGCGGTGGGCGGGGGGAGTTTGGCATATGGTCGGTTTCTCCAAGTGCAATCCCACGTGTCAGTGAAGAGGCAAGCCGAAGCGCATTCCGTTTGCGTGAGACGTGTGCAAGACCGAACATGTGTGGGGTGCAATGCGACCGCGGCAGGAGTGCTGTGAGTGTACCACCTTTTTTCCTTTTAAACTAGGTGCTTCGCCCCCACAAAAAAAAAAGTTGCTTCGCGCGATCCATCGATACTACTACTAGTAATCCGGTAATCCCAACTAAAACAGCGCGACCGGGTCTTTTCCCGCGCGATATGCTGGGAGGTTGGCTTAGTTGAGTTTTTTAGATTTGTCTCGGTTCAATAAAAAGCAAAGTTGGTGATGATGGTGTGCCTTTCATCCTGCAATATAGGCCGTCCGATCTATATCTAACGGATAGGAAGGAAACTATGACAATTTACCCGCACTCCTCTCCACATTTGCAGATAAGGCTTTCCCTCGTTCATCCTTTTCTCCCACAAGATCTTGATCTTCCGTGCACTAGTACTCCTACAATATGTATATTATTGTGAAAGTTCATATACACCGGCCGAGATTAATGCAAACACGACAGATTTTCATTACATTTCAAACTTTTATAAGACAGAAAAATAAAAGAAACCCGACCCTAAACCTATTCTATGGCGGCGACCGACGTCCTCCATCTGCGATCTCTATGTACGGGGGCGGGGTTCAAGACCCGTGAAGTGAAGGTGCGGTCTCCGGCGAGGAAGAGTAGAACACGGGATACGGACCGGCCAGTTTGCACACCATGCCCTGCTGCCTCCCATGCCCTACTCATCCTCGGAGGAGTCCCCGACCTTGGTGGTGCCGGACGTTGGACGATAGCAAGTAGGACGCGTGGCTGACGGTGGTCCCATCGTCGGCCGCCAGCATGGTCACCGCTTGTGCGGTCGCGTCCGCGTCCGGCAACGCCGCTATTGCGTCGCGAGAGGTGACTTGAGCGAGGGCGGTGACCTCGAGCTTCATCCCCGAAGACAAGCTCTCCCGCAGAGCGTTCACACTTGCGGTCATGGCGGATGTGGTGTCAGGTAGGAGGACAATGCGCTATGGTGTGGAGGTTAGCTGGGCGTTGCCGCTTTAAGTAGCGCATTCCAGTGAGGCCAAGCGTCCGGGTGCATCATTAAGTCGTCGGAGTTGGTTCCTCGGGCACCGATCCTCTTAACGACGACATACGAATGGACGGCATGAATGCGGGCAGCTGGCGCCAGTTGGGAACGCACCGCGCGACGGCGCGAGGGACGAGGGCTTTGGTGTGCCAGGGTAGTCATCTACGGTCGTGGCAACGTTGGAGATGCCCTTTGCTCAAATGCGATCCCCGCATGTCATTGAAAAAGCAAGACAACCCAGCATGGTCTCAGGTCCAGAGGATGCAGTTGGCCACGCTACACCACTCCGCGAACGCGTCGCAGCGCCCCGTGCATCCTCGACGACCCGGGTGTTGGGGTGTGTTTGGATTGTGGCCAAAGTGCACCTTACCAAAATTTTGGTCATGACCCAAAGATTGGTCTTTGTTTGGATGGTTGCCATTTCTTTGGCATGCCAATGAACTCTAGCCAACTCTAGTTCATTTTTCTTGCCAATGTCGGCCAAATCATGGGAAACCAATACCTCAACCAAAATTTTGGCTACCCAATGCTTTGATGGGGCAACCTTGGGCACAAACCAAACATACCGTTGGTCGTGCCACAGCACAAACGCCACCCTCGGCACACTGAAACCGACCATGTCTATCGATGATATGAGCGTGTCGCTCACCGCGGTCGCCGTGTCCAGAGGCGGTGCTGGAGCTGCGCCCCGTTGTTGGCCCCAAAGACCCACATGAACGGTTGTCGGTGGCAAGGAGGTCATGGGCCAGCTCCTACATTGGACTAGTCCATGCTACGTCATCCCGACGGGTGTGCCCCACATGTCGGTTTCCCTGTTTTCCCAGCCATATTCGAGCATCAGCGCTCCGCTTGCGCATTAGGCCTTTCACTATGTAGGCCAAGCGAGACAACTTATTGTTTATTTGAGCCGTTCAAGTGTAATCATGTGGCGTTTGCTTATTTCTCATTCCTCTCCAACCCTCTTCTCCATCGATCATGTCGCCCTCCAGTCGAGTCCATCCTCCCGCATGCCTCATTTGAACATTCCGCCGAGTATCATTCGCATGTACCCACCCAAGTCCTCTTTCAATAGATCTCCGGACCCCGAGATGAAATCGAGAGGGAACGAGTGGGGGCACGTGATACCTAAAGCGGATTCAAATTTTTGAACCAGTGATCATAGCATCCGCAAATCATATATAAAGGGTATTCAATGTTCGTTTCATTTTTGAACGTACAATATACTCCCTCCTATCCTTTCTACCTTACATATAAGTTTTATGTGTAGTCAAAGTATCTCTACTATGATAAAAAAGGTATCAACATTCAACAACGCCCAATCAATATTGTTAGATTCGTACGTAGTCCTAGATTTGTACTCGAGATGGTTTCCAATTTGACTATTGACAAGATTAATAGTACTCCTTTCACATAGGTGAGTAAGTCATCTTAGGCTGTGCACCGTAACCAAGGAGGAGGGGAAAACGAGAGACATTAATGTTTATTTGCTCATTAATAGTATTGCATGCAATGAACTAACCACTGCATGTCATGTTTGATAGTCTTAGGTCATTAAAAGCATGCACACCCTCATCTCTTATTGGTTCATATGTCAAGAAACAAGAAACGAGGTAGAAGTTAATGCACCGCGCCTACGTGTTTTGGGATTATTTGGTTTTCGTAATATGACTTACACACCTAGACGGAGGGAGTACATGAGATGTATAATGTGAAAATTATACCATTGGAAACTCCTTTCACATACGAAATTGACCATATGCTTTGTGTAAGTTGCATGTCATATATTATTACTCTAACATTTGGTCAAAGTTAGCCTCGAAAAACACATTAGACCCTGTATGCTTTGTGTAAGTTGCATGTCATATATTATTACTCTAACATTTGTGTAAGTTGCATGTCATATACTATTACTCTAACATTTGGTCAAAGTAGTATAGTGGAAGTGGATCCTCTGACGTAGGTATCCCTGCCTTACCCTCCCTTTCGGTCACTTACTGGCGGACCCCATGCTTGCTAGGCCCCGCATGTCAGTTACTCAATGGGTTTGGCCACGTCAGGGGATCCTCATCCATAGTATACTCCTTCTGTTTTTATTTACTCCGCATAAAACGGAGAGAGTAGTGGTATAATAAATGACGTGGGCAGGAGAGGGGGAGGGACGTCGGTTTTCTCTCAACTGCGGTCCCACAAGCGAGCGAAAATGCAAGACGAAGCGCGTTCCATTCAGTGAGCGACGTGGAGGGTCCAGCGTGCCAGGCTGCAATGCGAACGCGACAAGAGCGATGTACAGTCAAAACCGATTGACCGGTCGTCACCGGAACCACTATTCACACCAGAACCTTCGCTGCTCGGCCTACGCCAGCCACTGCCCTAAAACCTCACCAAATCTCCCGCCCATTCCCCCACCTTTCGATCCCCTAGCCCGCATCAAGCGTCCCATAGTTCGCCGGAAAGCCATGGTGCGCCGCAAGATCACTTACTACAAGATGCTGATGCCGGAGCACCGCGCAGAAATCACGGCGGCGGTCGGCGCCACAGACCTCCGTTCCCAAGCTCGCTTTGCAGCAGGCCAATCCCCGAGTTCTCTAGAGCCAAGCTACGAGGAGGAGGAAGCCGATCCAATGTTCACCGCGGAGGTCGCGGCGCAGAAGGCCCCCGATGGGTATGAGACGATGGACGTCGACTTCATGCCGGCGTCCGAGTCCCCCATGGTGCAGGCGGACCAGCGGTTCAACATGGCGATGCTAAAGGACAGGGAGGCAGAGGCTCATCTCGACGCGGAGCGCGCGCATGCCGCTGCCATCGAGGCTCTCCTGCAGGCGGAACCGGATGTCATGGATGTGAACCGGGCGGCGGAGGCTCAACTTGAGGTGGAGCATGCGGATGCCGCTGCCATCAAGGCCCTCTTGCAGGCAGAACCGGAGGTCCTGGACATGAACCGGGCGGCAAAGGCTCGACTCTACGCAGAGGGCGCGGATGCCGCTCTCATCGATGCCCTCCTGCAGGCGGAACCGGAAGTCCTGTACTTGAACCGAGCGGCAGAGGCTCGACTCGACGCAGAGCACGCAGATGCCGCTCTCATCGATGCCCTCCTGCAGGCGGAACCGGAAGTCTTGGACTTGAACTGGGCGGCGGAGGCTCGACTCGACGCGGAGCGCGCGGATGCCGCTGCCATCGAGGCCCTACTGCAGGCGAAACCGGACGTCCTCGACTTGAACCGGGTTGTGCTCTCGTCTGTGCAGAGCGCCCGCATGCTCCGCTTGAACGAGTAGCTGGAGGCCAAGGACAACCACGGTGCGGTGACACACGTCGGCAGCGACGGCTGGTTCGCGCCGACAGCCAAAGACGACGAGGCCGTCTCTTTCCGCGAGCAGTGATAGTTTTCTTTATGCTGTTGTTTTTATTATTATGGATCTTTGGTTGTGTAAAAACATACTATTGCTTATGCAAGTCGCCTGAGTCTACCATTTTAGGCGGTTGGATGAATATCCTACGTCTCCTAACCCTTCTTTCCTTCTTCCTCACCTCTTCTTCTTCCCCAACAGACCACCGCGCGGGCCGTACGGATACTCCGGTCGGATAAACATACTCTATGAATGAAAATTATGTGTCAGCGATAGGATGGCTGAGTTTAGTTGGTTCACATGCGACAACACGTGTCAGTGAGGGTGCGTTCCCTTGGTTGGGTCTGCGGCGTGCAGGAGCGAAGTGTGAGGGTGCGGTGCGACCACGGCGTGTAGGAGCGACCGTGTAAGGGTGCGGTGCGACCGCGACAGCCGTGCGCAAGTGTACCTCCTTCTCATTTTGAAAACTTTAGGCAAGCTTCGCAAAAATGTGTGGCGAAGTTTGGCAATGCAAGGCCTAGACCCGAACAGGATAAGTACGTACTACCTCTGTCCGGGTTTATTGGTCCCCATTGTATTTCGTGCCAAATTTTGACCATAGATTAAACTAAGAAAATGTTCACGCATGTCACCAAACATTATATTTTTCAAAACTATGTTCAAATACGAATCCAATGAGATAATTTTTCTTGACATGCATTAACATTTTGTTAGTTAAATCTTTAGTCAAAATTTGGCACAAACTATAAAAGGGACCTATAAACTAGGACGGAGGTAGTACGTACTAGGAGTACTAGTGTTAAAAAAGAAAGGCGGGGTTTTCCTTCGATACGAATCCTCGTTTCACGTGTCAATTAATGCGTATTTTTTTTCTCGAAAGACCAAAGAGCTAACCATCTCACTCCTCATCGCTTGATTAATGCAGCGCCATGCAAACGAACCTTCTCACTTCCACATGCATGTAGGGGATATTAATGTCCTTGGTTGCTAACCCCATCATTTTTGCCTCGATTAGTGTTAGTGGCCCTTTGCAAATTGTAATTTTGATATACTAGCCTTGTGTACAAAAAAATGGAGGTAGTAACTATATTTGAATTCCTTGCCCATTGCGGTGACTTCGACGACTTTTTTTGTGGTTTGGCGAAGTGCGTTCGACGGAGAACACCATTGAGGGAGACCACGGTAAGTCGTTCGCAAGTGCCGCCTGCAAGCCGAGACAACCGCCCTATTTGCATCCAGGAAGTCCTTTACTAGTACTACTACTAGGAGTACTAGTGCGGTGAGATGGTTTCTCGAAGAAGACGATGGAGAAGCGGAGTCAGCGAAGAATGAAATGATAGTTGCTTCGTCTGTGCTTTGTGATTTGACGCCTCACTGCTTTGTGATTTGTGATAGAAGGGACAGGGGAGTAGACTCTGTGCTCTATACTGTACTACTCCTACATGCGTCCAAGCATGGGAGAAAGATGAGAGACGTTGCATTTTTCTATTCCTTCAATCAATCAATCAGGGAGCTTCGGTTCCATCTTTTTGGCTTTGGCAACGCCGTCCACAATGCTTCCCACGATGCCAAAAGCTATTTTCACATTTGGCTACACATTGTGGATGCCCTTAACCGTACCACTTGGTTTTGCTCCTGTGTGCTACCTATACAAATCTCAATTATATTGATCTAAAAAATTATAGAATCAAAGATTAGTAAAAAGGAGGTGATTTTGCCGCGCGGATGGCGGGGGAGGTTTCTTATTTTCGGAGGACGTTGTCCTGGCGGTTTGCTAACAAGCGGTCCCACGTGTCAGTGCTTTACCAAGCTGATTCGAGTCCCACATGGAGGCAGAACAACGGCAGAAGCAACACGTGGTTAAGTTGAAGAAGATGAGGGAGAAGCGACCAAGCTAATCCGCATCCCACATGAGGCAGAACAACGGCAGAAGCAACACGTGGTTAAGTTGAAGAAGATGAGGGAGAAGCGGATTCAGCAACGAGTGAAATGATGGTTGCTTCGTCCCTCCAACTTCTTTTTTTAGCATTATTACTTTGTCCCTCCAACTTAACTGTGGGAAAGGTGCAGCTTTGTGATTTGACGCCTCATTGCTCATTACTACGCCGGCACCATGACTGGGGTGCTTCACCCCGGCTGCTCTGCACTGTATTCTGGTATGGCACGTGGACCCGGTAGCTTGATGTCCCACATGTCGGCGAAAGGGACTAGAAGATTTATGAAAGCGAGCGCTCCACTCTTACGATGGAGGAGTAGACGACACGACGGCCCAGTGAACTGTCACTTGTACTGTATAGTACTATAGTTTTGCTGTTTCACACGATCCATCGATACAAACCCGATTAAACAGGAAAGGGCGGGATTTTTCCCGCGCGGTAGATGATACTGGCCATACATTTCAAAGGCAATTTTAATGTATGCAAACTGAATAATTATAAGTAACAATATGATATCTAGTAAAACTAAAAACACATATGATTTATTGTGTTAGAGTGTAGTAGTAGTGCTGTATTGCATAGTTGTTAGATGTAACATGCGAGAACGTGTAGAGATGTAGTTTTGGAGGGCCTACAGAGAGAAAAGCGTAGTACGGTCACCGAACTTCAGAATAAGCTGATTACGGTCACTATATACGTTTTGCGGTGATTATCCGGTCACTTGCTCATAGTTCAGTATCGGATTGCACTCTGTTGACCGGCCAAATAGTCTGCGTGGCGCCATGTTAACTAGTTAAATTGTCCATGTTCCTTGTGGGTCCCACCTGTCAGTTCGCATAGGGAAAAGGTCAGATAAACAAAAATTTACGCAGGCGCGACAAGGCTCCAACCCGTGCGCGGGAATCACCTGGTTGTGTATGTGTCTGTCAGGGCCTGATGTGTGCGCATGCACGTGTAGGTTGAGCACTTGAGCGTGAGAGTGTGTGTTGGTCGTGTGGTGTACTGGTGTGTGCATGCATGCGTGCGTGTGTGCGTGTGAGTGTTGCGTGCGTGCGTGGCTGCGTATGTACGCGTGAGTGTTGCGTGCGTGCGTGGGTGCATGTGTTTGTGTGAGTGTTGCGTGGATGGAGTTTGTGTGCATGCGTGCGTGTGTGTATAATCACCACACCAGCTCCTGTGTGTTAAAACAGACGGCTCAGCATACCAATACAAGGCCACCTTGTCCGCTGTGCCCGCTGTCATGACTTCGCACCACCGTCAAAATATTTTTTTGTCATTTGTTTTCATTATTACTAGCAAGATGCCCGTGCATTTCACGTAACATCAAGATGAATTTGTATGACCTGTTTATCTTGTGAGAGAAAAGGATGAACGAGGGAAGGCCTTATTTGCAAATGTGGAGAGGTGTGTGGGTACCTTTTTGCAAAACTGCCATAGTTTCTTTCCTATCCGTCAGATATAAATCGGATGGCCTATATTGCAGGATGGCAGGCACACCATCATCACCAACTCTGTTTTTTTATAAGAGTGTATTTTATGTATTTTATAATAGTGTAGATGTAGAGTAGATACAAGTCGACAGGTGGGCACGATGTTAGTGAGATAATGTGATGCAACACTAGATCAGGTGCCACGTGGAGCGTTCAACTGGTCAACTAGTCATGTCATGAGCAAATACAAAGTTGTACGGTGAGCCCGTGACTGTATAATAACCACTAAACGTAAACGGTGACCGTAATGAGTGGATTATGAAGTCCAATGTATGTATCGTGCTTTCACTTCAAATACAATGATC
>NC_057813.1:465153896-465163468 GCF_018294505.1 Triticum aestivum
GGAGAGATAGCACGAGAAATGAGGGTGGTCTAGAGAGAGAGACGAATATGATGTCACGATAAGAGATTCCATTCCCTTGAGTGTGTATATGCAAGGGGGGAGGGAATAGAGGCACCAGGAGAATTTTTTTGTGTGTGTGGTGTTTGTGTTGGTATGTGTGGGTGTGAGAAGATAATGAGACGTGGGGGCAGAGGGTGTGTCACCGCGTGAGGTCCGGTGGATCGAGGTGAGGTCCTTTGTTCGGTTCCGTCCTGCGCCACATTGGTCGGCCCATGACACATTTAGGAAGACCCATGGATGACTAGTCGTACAAGACAAAGATAGCAGAATTGTGAAGGACTCTGTGTCCACTGACAAAGCCGGCTAGGGTTTGTAACCCTAGGTTCTCGGACTAAGGTAACCCCTTTATCTCTGATATTACTATTCATCCAACCTAACTTTAAGGGGCATCCTACAGAATGCTCTGCTAGAATCATACTCGTCGATTAGGAAGAGAGGTGTGAGATAATGCGTGAGAGATAGGCGTAAAGGTAATGTGCGTACATGAGACACGTAGGTAGGTCCATGTATATAGAAAGGGTCGATGAGGATTGTGCATGTGTATGTTTGGAAGACGAAGAGTGCTTGTGATAAAGGTTAGTGAAAACAGTTGTAAATGGTTACGAGAGGGAGGGAGGGTTATATCTAGAGAATGTGTGCGAGAAAGACACCTCGAGAGAGAGTGCGTGAGCATGTGTGAGAGACCACCGATGGAGAGTGAAACTACACATAAAAGACTGCTCTACACATTGATTAAAGATATAAATTGTATCCAAATATTAGCATGGGATCATGATATTTGCAATTCGCGTAAGGAGCGGTCATTGATCCATCAGACATCTAGATTCTATCGAATTTGAGCATGTCTATGTTATTATTCGACACAATTGATCCACATAGATAGTATTTTGAACTCCAGACAATGCATCGCTTTAGCAATCGAATATAAACGTGAGTATAGTTCATGTTGTGTGTGTAAAGCACATTATACATACGAAAGTTACACAATGGACATTTATAAATAGCTACCTATGAACTAGTATACATTTGAATTCAACCTAAGGTGGTTTAAAAAAAATCAAATTCAACATGAAGTCCATTCAATTATTTGAATTTGATATCATGGCATTTGTAAACCATACCTAAACTATGGGGATACCAATCTTTGCTCTGATTTTGTACATAATAGCATATGTAGTCGTGTACAAAATATATTCAAATTTAGCTCCTCCATTCCAAAATAATCGTAGTTATAGGATTTTCAAGTGTCAAAATTCAAAAGGAAGCGGATAATTTAATGACGTTTTCAAACATACAAGGTCAAATATAACATTGTCTATTTAGGTCAATCCTCATTGTTCAAGAGTACTCTAAACGTGAATGCTTGTGTTTCAAAATTTTGAATGAAGCACCAAAAGAGCCTCTACTCGCCCGAAACCGCGTGAGACCAATGTTTGGTAGTACAAGGAAATTACTTTTCTAATAACTCTGACCTGTGAGACCTACCGGCCCGACGTCCAAAGGTCTAAACCGGGGTAGGTTTGTAGCTTCATCTAGACGCCACGCAACCGCCTCCGAAAAACATTCATACACAGTGGCCGCCTAAGCACACATGCGTGCGGCCGAAATCGCTCCCGCCCACTATTTGGGACACCTGGGATTACCATCCTACCCTCGACCTGCAGTAGGTCCGAAATTTAAGAGGGGGGCAAAGTTTGTACTTTCCCTAAATTTCAAACAAGCGCGTCCCATCTTCTGTTCAAAAAAGCCAAAACAAGCGCGTCCCAGACTGAAACATGGTTCCCCCCCACCCACCCGTCCGATTCCCCATTCGTACTCCGTGGGCGCCAAAACTACCTCTCCACCAGCCGCGAAACCCCGGCGTCCTCCATCCGCCACCCCATCCCACAAATCAACCGCCGCCCTCCTTCATCACGCGGGAGCCGATACCCCGACGTCGTCGTCCACCGCAACCTCAACCGCAATGCCATCCACGGCTAGTATTTGAAGCCGAGGCTGAGCCGTCCGTACCCGAGCCAGTTCAACCACGCTGTCCTACGCCTCACCGCTGCCACTCCAACTTCGCCACCCTCCACCGCACTGGAGCTGTTCCTGCTACGCCATCCTTCGCCACCTCGGATCTGCTTCCCCTCCGCCAACATACAGCCACGACAACACAGTCAACAATTTGGCCATGGCTTCGTCCAAGCCTGCACCCTCCAGAACATCGGTTTCCCCAGTAAAAACAAGAAGATCGGCGTGACATTTGGAGGTGACCACACCGGCAACCGAAGAAGGTACTCCTCTTCCTTTATTCGTGCAAATCTTACGTCTATGCTTGCACAGTATTCATCCCACAAAATACACTAGTTGACCGCTTCTTCTTGATACTAGATGTTCCTAGTAACTCGTGATGCACAAGGTTTCTCCTCATATACTATTTCACCTTAGCTAGAGGTCCGTCGCCCCCCTGAATTTCAATTTTTGGCCAATTGATTCCCAATTGACGGAAGCATTCCCCGACGTAACAGGCGCTAGTACGACTATTACGCCGGGGAAGCAGTGCCTTGGTGTTTATCTTAGGGGCGTCTGCGCCTAGAGATACTGGCGCCTGATATGGAGGTCGGCCAGGATTAAAGGGATGGCTTGGGGGCACCGCCAAGCATGGAAGTGGTGTGAGGTCGATGGGAGGGCGGGGCGGCGGAGGCACGGGTCTGGGCCGGTGGTCGCTGGCGGTTCGTGAAAGATCATCAACAGTGACTGGCGGGAGGTAGATGAAGGCCATCTGCCCGTTCCTTATAGATCGGACGGTTCATTAAAAAATCGACTGACCTATTTATTTTCAGTCGACTGTTATATTAGATATGACCACATGTGGTGGTGTGCTGGAGGAGTACCTGCATTTCCTGTGCTCATATATTACAAAGTCATACGGAGTAGAATCTAATTTTGTTTGCCATGCAATGTTGTAGAGCTATCATATGTCTCCTGTCATTTATTTTTAAGCCACCTGCTATCTGCTACTTTTACAGTGCACTAGTTCTGCACACACTTCACCCAGACTCTCACTATTGTGTTTTTATGCAAGGGTATTTCAGACTCTCCTGCCAAAAGAGAAGCAACAAAGAAAGGAGAGAAGTCGCTCCAGCTTGGTATACGGGTAGGCAAGACACGTTACAATGCTATAAAGGGTGCAATGTCAGCAGATGGAGATGGTAAACGTAGCTCTGTAGTTGATGACCTCGCTCGCAATGAACCACCATCCCAGGTGCTTGCTTTAACTTCGCGGTGTCATATGTGGTTGCATGTTGGTGTCTAACTTGTATTCGAAAGGCCGAAGTCGGTCTTTATTAAGATAAGGAAAGCTATTTTTTACATGAACCACCATCCCGTGAGAACCAGAAGACAAATAGCTAGTCAGGGCACTAGCCGAGCCAGTGACAAGCCCAGCAAATACATGCATCACCTGGAAGCCAACTAAAAAGCCACGATGGTGGCGAAGCAGCCCGCCTCCCACCAGGCTCTCAGGTCCTAGATGATCATGTTTACCACTCCAGCCAGATGTCTAGCTTGTATTGCTTCCAATTTGGTTAAATTGCATCTGCTTAGCTTACACATTATACCTTTGAATATGACATGCCTTTCTGTTTTTGGCACATACTAGTACATCTGTGTATTAACCATGTTCTTACATCAAACTAATGTTCTTGTGTATCCTTCATCAATCACTTATGACGAGGCAGGCAGGCAAGGGGACTACTCCTCATTTAAAGAATGCAGCGTCAGCCTCCCGACATGATTCTCAAGAAACAGAAATGCTAGATGAAGATAGTGAACGTAGCTCTGTAGTTGATTACAGCATTTCCCCTACACTAGCATTGCAGGTGCTTACTCTAACTTGGCAGCGTGATATGTGGTTGCATGTTGCATATGGTGTCTAGATTGTAATTCTTCCAATCTAGTTAAACTGCATGTGCTAGTCTGGTTACCTTATACTCATGTAAATGTGACATTATACCTGTTAATGTGACATGCCTTCCTGTATTTAGTACATAGTACATCTGTCTATTAAGCATGTCCTTACATAAAACTATTGTTTTTTTGTATCCCGCATCAATCAATATGACGAGACACCTTTAGTATATGCAGTGCGATATTAGTTGCATCTTTCATATGATTTATAGCATGCGCTGCTTCTAATTTGTTGAAATTCCATTTATGATGGGACGCTTTTAACTTGGCAGTCATATTGGTTGCATCTTTCATGTGGTGTCTAGCTTGCATTGCTTCTTATTTGCTGGAATGGTTTCTTCTTAGTTTACACAAACAATTGTGAACATGCCATGCCATCCTGTTTGTCGTACATATTCCATCCTGGTATCATGTGTTTGCCTTACATCAAAGTAGTGATTGTCAGTATCATGCATGAATGAGTTCTGAAGAGAGAATTTTATTGCTTTTTCTTGTCGGTTTTATTTGACAATTCAAAATCAATAAAGCGGAAGGAAGTTAGCAAGGCAGCGGATAAAGGTGCTCCTTCCAAACGGAGGGCCTCTACAGTTTCTACTCCTCCACACCCCCAAGATGATTTCCAAGATAACACATGGATAGACACTCAACAAAGCTGTGTTTATGATGAGCACGTCTCCCCTAGTGCAACATCATTGGTTCTCCCTCTAACTTGGCACTCTTATATGTGGTTGCATGTTATGTGTGATGTCTAGCTTGTATTGCTTCTAATTTTGTTGAATTCCATCTGCTTACTTTACACATTATACTTGAATAAGACACGTGTTCCTGTTTCTAGAACATACAATATCTGTCTATCACACCATGTTCTTACATCAAATTACTACTGTTATGTAACCTACAACAATCACTTATCATAAGACACGTTTGACTTCGGAGTGTGATATAGGTTACATCTCACATTCTTTTCTAGCTTGTACTACTAATTTGTTGAAATGGCACTTATGACGAGACAGTTTTAACTTGGTAGAGTGATATTATTTGCATCTTTCATATGGTGTCTAGCTTTCATTGCTTCTAATTTGTTGAAATGCCTTCTCCTTAGTTTACACATCATAAGCTATGAATATGCAATGCTGTGAATATGCAATGGCACTAATGATGAGAGACCTCTAACATGGTAGTGTGATGTTGTTTGCATCTTGCATATGATTTATTTCTTGTACTGCTTCACATTTGTTTAAACGCCATTTATGCTGAGACACTATTAACTTGGCAGAGCGATATTTGTAGCATCTTTCATATGGTGTCTACCTTCCATTGCATTGCTTCTAATTTGGTGAAATGTCTTCTTCTTAGTTTACACATCATAGTTTTGGTTATCTCTTCCGTCATGTTTTTCATACATATAACATCCTCCTATCATGTGGTTGTCTAACATCAAAGTTTTATTCGTCTGCATCACGCATCAATTTGTTCTGAAGAACTAAATTTTATTCGTTTTTCTTGTCGGCTTGACTTAACATGGCACAGAGAAAGAGGAAGAAACAGAGAATGGCAGGGAATGAGAAGTGGATGAATCCTGCAGATTCTGCTGGTACTGATGGTGCAATAGAAGGTGAAAGTCCAGCGGAAAATTCTACAAACGCGGCATCCCATGCTACATGAACTGCAAAAAAAGCAAACAGAAACAAATAGCTGCCACCAAACAAGCAGAGATAGCCCTAGTTCTTGCAACACCTACCACAGTACTACCAGCTGCACGACATACTCGTGCATCAACTGAGCTAGTAGCACGTTCCCAAGCTCCCTTGCCACCTGACACTACTTCCCAAGCACTCTTGACACAAGACGAGTTGGCAATATCAGATGAACCTTGTGAGCTTCAACAGCAAGAAGGTAGTTGCTGGAGTCAAGTTACAGTTGCATGCTTCTTTATATGTAGTCTCATAGTTTGATGTACACTAACACTTCCTATGTTTGTTGTTGGACTAGCACCTAGGCGCAAGAGGAAACAAACATCAGGCATAATGCTCGATAGGTTAAATAAATCTAGAGGAGGAAGAATGGAGATCCGTTTTAAGGTAGGTTTAAAAAGGCCACGTGATGCTACAGAGTCAGGCAAGTTAGTATCAGAGGTAGCGGTTGCCGTTAGGTGTCATGTACGTATCCTCCCAACATGGATTCAGTACAGGAATGACAAAGACGAAACCTAGTTCAACACCTTCCTCGACCATCTATCTGTAAGTATGGTTATGTATGGAAACTAGTAATATCGTCTTGCTCTGTCCCATACTTTCTAGGTCGTTGATAATGAGACTCCCATAATTTTCAAAAGATGAGGTTCAAGTTGGATAGCCAAGATGATGCAACCAGACAAGCTTGCACCCATGTTTTCAAGTCTGCTCTGCGATAGTATCGGTATAACTTGAGGAAAACTCACTTTGAAGGCAAGGCTAACAGTGAACTTTCCCAAACATCTCCAGTGGAAAATATATTGGATGAAGACTGGAGGGGCCTTGTTAAACACTGGTCTGATCCGAAGTATCAGGTACATTATATATATGTGATCAGATCACATGTTGAAGTCCTATTGACGCATGTGCCACACAAATCTATCTTCTTGTAGGTGAACTGTTCAAAGAACAAGGCCAACCGTACGAAAGTGAAATTCCAACAGACGACAGGATCTCATAGCTATATTGCACACTGCAAGGCTCTTGTAATTAGCTGCTGTTTCACTCTTTTCGCTGTACCATATTATCAGATCTATATTGACTTGTTCGAAATGCAGAGAAAAGCCCGCAAGGACCAAAAAGTACCTGAACCAAATGCCGTGGAAATCTTCAAGGACTGTCACACTAGCAAGAAGAAGGGCATGACTACACCAGTCAAAGCCGCTGTTGTAAGTCCTTAATCCTCATGCCTTTTAACTACTACTTACTCTGAGTTGTGCCTTGAACTGCATGGTTTGCAGCCAATGTCTATTACTCTTTTCAATTTTATACACAATTGTCTTAGCGTATCATTGCACCTTACAAGGTTTAAAAGGGAGGAGTGATGTTCCTTTGATCTTGACCCGTAATCTAGTTCCGTGCTGGACTTGCCCACACAACGTTACAATTGCCTGTTTGTCTGTTCTCAGTTGTTTTGTGATATGAATGATGTCATACTATGCTTACCGTATTATAAACTTCGTCTCGTTATCGTTAGCCCTCAATACAATGTGAAGAAATAGACAATACATTAGCGATGGTACATGGTCATATGTTTGGAACCTGGTTTTATTATGTACTTTGCAATAAAATACAACTAATATTTTACATGGGTTCACCAGAATAAATTCTCTATATAGACCAAAGCTATTTTGTTTGGTTTTGCTGCCTCCTTAATATCTTCTATTCTGGTAGTACTAATGTAAAACCTCAACTTTTTAGCGAGCTATGGAAAAAATGGTGGAACCGCCACCTTTTGAAGGTGGCGAGGCAACTATAACCGCAATGTCAGCTCTTACTGCAGTGGGTCAGTACCTGTCCACTAACAGTGCCAAAAGCATGTTCCTGCGTAATACTGGGTTGGTTGTTAAGGCAATATCGTCCAAAGTGCCTCATGATCAAGATATGCAAGCTCAAAGCAATGTTGTATCTGCGCTCCAGACACAAGTCCATTCCCTAACAGAGACCCTTTGTGAAACAAGGAGAAACATTGCTCAATGTCATCAAGATATGCATGGTTTTGAAACCAGACTATCAGACATTTGCTATGTTGTTCACGAGCCTAGGGGAAATGAAGGCGAGGGTTATGGTGTTCCATCGGACAATACATCATGAAAACGTAACAGTCAGGTCAAATGAACCGAGCTTCTGAACTTCTTGTGGTGCATTTATCTGCTAGACTGTTAAGTTTATGCCAACCTTCCTTTTGTTATATAGTTGTAATTTTTTTTGGTGCGATACAAAATTTATTCTTAACATGCAGCCACCGGCTGAAGAAAACAGCAAGCCATTTTGTTATAGTGTAGGGTGTTCCCTATATTTGCACTGGTGATGATCTTTGATGCCGAGTGGATGTAATCTGTGCAATCGCCTTAATAGCCTAGCGTTAGTTTGGGCCTTATTTATTTCCTAGTATTATTTTTCCCTAGTTTGCTAGTGGCCGCAACTACCCATGGGCCACATACGGGCTGTAGGATCCATGGGTCTCCTACGGGCCGTCGATAAATGGGCCTGTAATCGGTGGGCCTCGGGCCGTCGATAAATGGGCCTAGGGCCGTCGGATAAATGGGTCTACATGGGCCGTAATCGGGCGTAATTGGTATTGGCCCAGCACGGTAACGGGCCGTTAACAGGCCGTAGGACTGCAAAAGCTTAATTCTGTCACAGGCATAACGGGTCATTAATGGGCCAGAATATAGGACGGGCTGGCCAGAAACGGGTTGACTCTTGCCATGGGCCGAATTTGGCCCATTAGGGTAACAGGCTAGTAACGGGCCAACTCTTGCCATGGGCCAAATTTGGCCCATTTGGGGAACATGCCAGTAACGGGCCGACTCTTGCCATGGGCCGAATTTGGCCCATTAGGGGAATAGGACAGTAACGGGCGGGAAGTAATCGAGGGCCGAAAAGGAGCCCAAGAACATATGGGCCGTCAATAGGCCGAAAGCTAACACGGGCTGGAAACGGCCCATGTAAATCACGGGCCATTAACGGGTACAAAGAAAATTACTGTTCATTATGGGCTAGAGTCACCGTGGGCCTGTAAAGGGCCGAAAGATACGAAGGCCTCATATGGGCCGAAAGACGTCGTGGGCCATACATGGGCCAAAAGTGAAATGGGCTGGTGTTATATTCGACGGGCCACATGACGTTGTTGGGCCGATTTCCTTTAGTGCCTAACAGGCCGTAAAATGGGCTATTTGCGAAGAGACCGTTAACAAGATTTTCATGGGCCAGCCCGTTAACTTTTGGCCAAGTCAAACGGGCCGGCTTTGTAAGCTAAATGGGCCAGTGGTGGGTCGTGGCACGTGTCGACATATCATAGGCGCTTATCTGACCCACTGACGAGCTGACACGTGTTTCGTCCATCAAAAAGAATTTTACACGTGGAAATTTCCCATTGGTCGGGGCTGTTAACGGGTTATCGGATCCAAAACCCGACCCGATAGCTTAACGGCGTTCCGTAACGGTGGATGCCACGTGTCGGTCACCCTTGACGAAAGCACTTCTGTGACGTGCGATTTATCATCATGGAAGTGGACACTTCCGTGATGATAATTTTGGTAATTTTATGGAACACTTCTACGACAGCACAGGTATGACTATCTTGATTCTGTCATAAATTTGTCATGGATGTACATGCATGACAAAAACGCGACCTACTATGACAAACACGTATCATCGCGGAAGTGTATTTTTTTGTAGTACCGCCTGCGGCGAAGAGGCTGAAGGGGGACACGGCGGCTCTGCTTGGGGCAAGCTCGTCTGTTGTGGCCGCGCCTTCACCCGCGGGAAGGGGAGGCAATGGAGCTCGCACCTCCCCTGCCCGGTCGTCCACGCGAGGCCAGG